>NC_087216.1:32389418-32415531 GCF_015104395.2 Macrobrachium nipponense
TAAGGTGTGGAAGTTATGAGTTTGATGCCTAATTCTTTCATTCTATTCTTGAAATATTTGGATACAAAATTACTACCATTATCACTCTGTATAGTACGAGGCAGACCAAACTTAGAAAAATAATTCAACAATCGTTTAACTACGGTCCTCGCGTTGCCGCTTCTTACGGGTACCGCCTCGGGATAGCAAGTTAGTCTATCAATGATTGTCAACAGATATATATTCCCTCCCTTACTTCTAGGCAAAGGTCCAACCATATCGATAACTACATTCTCAAAAGGTTTGCCTACCAAAGGAATATTACACAATGGAGCTCTGGGGATTACTTGATTCGGTTTCCTGGCAATTTGGCATTCATGACAGCTTAAAACATACCTCTTTACATCATTTTTCATTTTAGGCCAAAAGTATGCCCTACTAATACACTTGAAAGTTTTATTTACTCCCAAATGTCCTTGCTCATCATGTGCTAACTTCAAAACTAGCTCACGCAGCTTCCTAGGAACCACTAATTGTTCGGTGATTTCTCCTTTACTACCTGACTTCGGTCGAACATAACGACACAAAACTTCGTCCTTTAAACAAAAAGTTTCCTTACACACATCATTGAGATCATCATCCAGCTCACATTCAAAAAGTCGGGTTAGTGTCTCATCCTTTCTCTGCAACTTGACTAGCTCATCCTTATCCAAAATGTTAGAGCCTAATTCATCACTGTAACTAGAACTAGATACTGGTACATTTACTACGTTACTCTCGACAGCTACACCTTCCGTTTGGCTATCACTGTCAACGATAGAGTTAGGTCTCTCAGCCACACTCATGCCAAGATCAACCTCGCTACCTCTATCACACTCGTTCGAATCCACGAACTCACTCATGTTCGAATCCACGAACTCACACTCGTTCGAATCCACGAACTCACTCCCGTTCGAATCCACGACCAAATTATGATCGTAGTCTATGTCTGTATCTAAACCCGACCTAGTTACTACCATTTCAGGCACTGGAATATTCCTCACAACAGGATTCACATTCTTGGATAAAGCTAAGTCATTACCGACAATAATGTCAACGCCTTCGACGGGCAAACTGTCCACAACTGCAAGTTTCACTTCTCCTGACACTACCTGACTTTCTAAATTCAACTTCAACAAAGGACAAAGAACACAAGTGTTAGGAAATCCACCTAACATGACTTTCTCTTCCATATCGATTTCTGCCCTGTTCGGCGCACTCTCTTTCCTAATCAGTGAAACAGCAGCTCCTGTGTCTCGAAGCAAGACTACTTCTCTCGAATCTACTCCTCCAAGAGAGGAAACTACGCCTTCTGACAGAAATTTACCAAAAATTTTCCTAATTTCTCTCATCACATCATTCCTACTTGATGAAAGGTTAACTAGAGACACTGGTTTCTTACCGTCCTTCCTTTCTACTGCACAATTTCTCGCTAAATGGCCTTTCCCATTACATCATAAACAAGTTAATTCTGAGCCACTAGATGCCACCCTACTCTTACAAACCTTAGACGTATGACCAGGTTTTCCGCATGTATAACAGGAATAGTCACTTCTACTCGCATTGCTATTACTAGGACTGAAACCTTTACTGCTTTGTACTCTACCAGACGAAGGATAATTTCGTTTCTTACTAACACTCAAATTATGAGTTAGACTATATTCGTCAGCTATCCTAGTTGCTCCTGCAAAAGATACTTGTCGCCTATCCTCTATATAAAGCTTAATCTCAGGAGATACGTTATCTTTGAAGTTTTCTAACAACACTAAATTCTTCAAACTATCAAAATCCTCAACCTTAGCAGAAGTTAACCAATCAAAAAACAGCCTTTTTCTAACTTCTTACCGTATTCTACATACGTAATATTTTCATCCTTTCTCAAACTTCTAAATTTCTTACGGTACGCCTCCGGTACTAACCTATACGCGCTAAGAACAGTTTCATTCACGATATCATAATTATCACATTCCTCCTTAGACATGCAACTATACACAGTAAGTGCCCTACCACTCAAAACTGATTGCAAATATAAAGTCCACGTTTCTTTAGGAGAACCTACTCTTTCCAATTAACTTCTCAAAACACATGAAATATGTCGTAACATCTTCCTCATCAAACTTTGGTACTAATTTTAGCACTGCACTCATACCTAATGTATCAGCTTCGTTTTCGTTCTCGCCTGTCCGACTGTTACGAGTACTTTCCCTTAATCGAGCAATTTCCAACTCATGCATACGCTCTTTCTCTCTCTCTTCCTGTTCATCCATACATACCTTTTCTCTTTCTTCCTGCTCATGCATACACTCTTTCTCTCTCTCTTCCTGCTGCATTACCAACATTTCTCTCTCTTGCTGCATTTTCATTGCTTCTCTCGCTTGCTGCACATCCCTCTCAGCTGCTCTTTCCTCTCTCTTAGCCGCTCTTTCATCTCTCTTATTCTTTTTTCTCTTTCTTTCTTTTCAACATACTCACAGAGATCATTCCCCTCCAGACCTAGTAACTTGCCTGACTCAATAAACTCTTTCACCATCTCACTCATTCTGGTTCTTTCTATATCCTCCCTGTTTCAAACTGTTAAAGTGTTGATAGCCTAAGCAAGGTCGCCACAATGTTACGGCCTCTGAGAGAGGTCCGCTTCAGGTTCGATATGAAATAAATAAAAAAAAAAATATTTCAACACCAACAGTTGAAACTGGGGATACGAATATAAAAAGAAACACTAACACAACAAAGGTTTATTTACAAGCTTACTAACAAAGGTGAATGTAGAATGGTATCTCCTATTTACATAGAAAAACCGGATCTTACACTGCATGAACTGGGGGAACAGCGAGGTAATTCAAATACTTGCGGGCCGGTTTAGTGACTCGAAGCGGTGGCTTCACAAAAGGAGAGCGGCAATTGCAGACGTCCTTTGACTCTGTATTGCAGAAAATAAAGTCTACTCTTGATACTTGAAAGGTAGGAACTCCCCAAAACCTCTAGCAGGACATTTTCTTCTCTGAAGTCTTCTCAACGTCGAGAGAATTCGGTCGTCCACTCCTGAAGATGGCTTGACCAAAATCCAACCAACTCTCGAGCAGCTTTTCTTCTGATCCTTCATCAGTCCCTTTCTCTTTTATCTCTCACGGATGATCTCTGCTGCTGCTGATCTCTCACTGATAATCTGATCTGTGGCTCTTAATGAGGATATCTCTCCGTGACTAACTGGTGATATCTCTCTCACGATCTCTGCTGCTGCTGCTACGACCGTCGTATTTATACGGCACTCTGGGGGCGGAGCCTACGGTGAGCGTCACAGACTCCCGAGATTTCCGGAACTTCTTAGATGAATCTAGACTAGGTATTGCATCAGAAATCGCAGCATATCTCACGTCACAACGGCGCCTGACGAGTTCCACAACACTCCTGCCGATTCTAGAACCATCATGATAACAGGCACCTCCAACACAATGCGCTAAAGCCTGTTTGCTGCCGAACTTCTCGAAAATGCGTTCTCCTTTCCTTTATCTTTCTTTGCTAGGAAGCAATTACCATCACAATGTGAAAAGGATTTTGAAAAAGTAACCATCACAAACATAAGTCGCTATTGAAACTCTCTCTCTCTCTCTCTGTCTCTGATTAGCGATCTTTTCATTCTGTATTTCCCATTACCTTCTGTTATTACTTCTTTCCAATGAATGGCAGAATATTCTTTGGAAGCTTGAGTTTCCAGTCAGTGTCCCCTGTGGTGGGCTTCTTCCATATGGATAGGGTCATCCGTCGGCGAACTGTCATAATATCGTTGGTTACCCGTCCACACTTGCGATCACCTGTCAGTCCGCCGAAAGAACATTAGGTAATTCCATCAGTTCATCAGTTTTGGTGAGTGGACTGACTCCGCCCACAAACTGCCGTCCACACGTACGTTTTAACGTCAGTTTCGATGAACTGACGGAAACTGACAGGTAAACTTGTGCGTGAATACCCAGCCATAGGTTGCGTTTACACCAAGCGAGTCAAGTCAAGTCAAGAGGAGTCAAGACCATTCATGTCTATTCTTGAATCGCCACATTAATTCAAATGGAAGAGTTTACACTAAGGGAGTCGAGCCATGCCGAGTCAAGGCGACTCAGAGTGAAAAATTGGGGCGGACCCAATTTTTCATCGGTTACGGCAAGTCCACTGAGAGGTGTGCACCATGAATCCTTAAAAAATGGCCATTCCTTCCTCAACTGAAAGTGCACATCGGTAACTGGTGTTTTGCTTTCTTATGTCTGGTGCATTTAACTCCACTAACCTTTTAGATTGTTCATTTTTCATTCTGAAGAAGTCATAAAACTTCTCTGGATTCTTTATCAAGCCTGGGAATAGATGTCCATAGCTTCCAAACTTTGACCTTTTGGCATTAATCTCATGAATCCATCATCTTTGACGCTTATGGCTACTCCTTCGCCACCTCAGTCACAGCAACACTGATATTTCAGCGAGAGAGAGTGTTTGCGTCCATCAGCTAGTCCCTGTTGAGCAGCAGCTACTTTAGCTTGATTCTGACTTTCTGGCTCAGTCAGTGGGAATGGCGCCGATTCAAAATGACTCTGGTCATAGGACTCGTCTTGACTCGCTTGAGGTAAACGCAGTCTTGAACTGTATATCATGAATGTGAGATCACGCTCATGGAACTATAAACATGGAATGGGCATGCGCGAAATCACTGTGCGCACCATGCCACCATTGTAAAGGGTGGAGAGAGAGAGAGCTTTATATCACAATGCCCACCTCGCCATATTGGAGTGTAATCTGTTAAAAGCTGTAGCAAAGGCACAATTGCTAGCATAAGCTAAATATTCTGCAACAGACTTTGAACAATGTGACTACCAAAGCAAATTTAGTCTGATAAGAAGTAACCAGAATGAGCGTGCTGGCATATACATAATTGAATATTGGCTGTTAGGTATCAGGCTATTAAACTTAAGCTATTAATAATTATTATTATGCCTATGGATGAAGCTTATTTGGGATGACAGCATTGGAGATGACAATTATTTTAGCATACTGTTGTCAAATTTTACTGCCTGCCAATTTGAGCCATGAATAAAGAACGATAGTAATTAGTTCTGCCTCTAGAAATAAAACGGTAAATTTGTGGTGGAAAGAAAGGCATGTAACGTCGACAATTGGTAAACTTTATTGCTGAAGTGTATAAAAACTACAGCAGACCGAATTAGTATTTTTATTTCTACACATAACACACATTATCCTTGGTAAATGCTGCAAAGATCATTTACCAATCTTGAAAAACTACTTAAAAAATTGGCTGTCAATGCAGCATGATTATAGTGTAATGTTGCCATATCTGCAGAACTTTATTGCTTATCTGTAGAAAAATATACAAGCAAAATTAAATATTCTTATTTCTATATATTGTATACAGTAAATGGTGCATAAATTATTTGGCAGTCTTGAGGGACAGCTGAGAAAACATCTTTTAAAGAGTACAGGGTTTATCACTAGATTGCATGAGTTGTCTTATTGTTTACATAATAATCAACACATATCAATGGCACCAGGCTGCGCACTTCACAAATTGTTAAGCTATCATAGGCTGCCCAATCTCTCCCTCTGTATCTGTGATTTGGCCAACTGATGAAAATATTCTATGGGTTTAAAATCATGCCTTTTAAATAGCAATATATGTCATTTAGATAAAGAATCCTATTCACATTCATTAGATCTATGTATATGTAGTCCAACATCTTCAACTCTATAGCAACTGTAGGCCCAAACTGAAGTCTTCTGCTCCTGATAATGGTTACTGAAAATTACCAAGTAAAGCCTAGCTATGAGCAGTCAAAGTCAAAATTTGTATTTAGTTGACTGTATAAATAATTATTTTTCGGTTTCAATGTAAAGTTTCTTAGCCGATATTTGATAATCATGGTAATCGTTGTTTCGCTGCAATTTACCCCTTAGGCTAATTTCTTTAGGTTTAAGAAGATGCCAGAGTAACATAACCAGTTAAAGGAATTGTGTAGTTTGCTACATGTTGTAAACACTGCAATTGGACAAAGTTCTTCAGGGGAGTATTATATTTCTCCAAGATGACACGGTTTCAGTATATTAACATTCCGGTGGATGATGGTGTTATTGAATTTATAAAGTGCTGGCATTCATGCTTTGATGATTTCCAAAATGAATGGCAATTGCGCTACCAAATGACCCATGATACATGAAAGAAGCCTGAAACCATAGATATATCTACGGTGTAAACATGAGTCTCTTCCTTGGGCAGGCTACGCACCTTGCAGACCAGCAACTTTGACCAACTTCCTGACCCACTATGTGACTGCTTGTGGCATTAACACTATATTCACGCCTCAGGTACTGCATGTGTAATTAATTCCAATTTTTATGCCTTGTGTGGGTCAGTTGGTAGCAAACTTGCCTTGAATGATGTTTGGGTTAGATCCTGATATGAGATAGAAATTTGTTTTTATTACTTACAAAACTGTTATTTCCACAATATTAGAGGTTTTATTATTTATTACATAATAGAAGAATTTTGTATTTTCATTCTACAAATCTTTTGGGTTTTGCATTTAGCTCAATATTGGTTAAGAGATGTTTCAGCTCTTTCATTCGCATTTTTTCTGTGAATTTCTTAAAATGAGTAGGCAGTCCCTGGTTATTGGCATGCTTGATGATAAGCAAAAATCGCCATTAACCGAAACGTGGCCATTTATGGTGCCGATAACTGGTTAATGGTACCTTTGTTATGTATTGGTGCCAGAAATCAGTGCATTATGCTCCAAAAATCACCAATTTTATGGCACCCTACAAGCACCATGAAACCGGATCGCCATTAATCGAGTCCACTGATAACCGAGACTGCCGTATGTGTTTTTTTCTTTATGATATTTTAAATGAATGATGCATATACTGCCTTTATTCATGAGATTCCAAGGCTGTTATTTTATTTCTATGTTTTGCAATATTCCTGATTGCGTTTATCAAACTCTCCTGAAACTTCCAATTTCACAGCAGATTTCAAGAAAACTGTGTTACAGCCACAGGTTTACTATGCCTCAGTCTACTGTCCTCCTCCAATCCATGTAGTGAGGATAACAACAGAAAATCCAATTATTTTTTTCTCCGTTTTCATGTTCCCGGTTGGGAACCTAATGTGGTGAATGGTAGGCATTACAAGGAAGTTTATAGCCCCTCCCCCTACCTTTCCCACCCCTGGCTGCATCCATTTTTTAGCCTTTTACTTTACCTCCATTCCTGCTTGTTTTTTTTCAGTCTGACTGTCTAGCCTCTATAACAATTACTCACCAATGCAACTGTGGGGTTTTCTCTGTTCAACCTTTAGATCCTTGTACAGTGCTTGATTTTTTTTTTATCTCCTTTGCACCATCTTATGTGCTGAATGGCAGAAAGTATTACCCGAGTGCTTGGCTTGATAGCTAAATTTCAAATTGTGTTTTATAGCTAATGTATCAGCAACCCCGATTGGTAAGTGCCCTCCTGTATCTCCTTGCATTTTTTATCGTTTTATTTCATTTTTTGTCTGATAAATGTAACGCTTTCCCTATTATAGTAAAAAAATCATATCTTAAGGAGGAGTACCATTTTCTAGTTGACAAATACGCAGTTTGATTCATTACAAAATTTAATATGACCTTGTTTTCGTTTAACAAATGAGGGTTCGAATCCTGCTACAGACGTCGAAAATTTTTAATTAATTCTTGCAAATATGACTAATCCTTCTTATTATCATTATGGTGCAAATATGAATATTAGCTTATTATTTTACAACATGAAAAACCCTAGATCAGGTGTTCCGTGAAAAAGGGATTTATGAAAAGCATAACCTCTCACTCAAAAATAGCTGGGCCTCTTTGGTGGTCACAACAGCCTTTTTGGATGTTTGTTTGTCATATCTTTTCATCCCAACATATGTATGAAATAGGCATAAAATGTTTTTACCATATACCAATCATGTGGAAAATGCCTTAACATACTAAGCAGGTGTCCTTGTGCCAAAAGGGTTTCATCAAATGGTCCAAGGGTACTCAATTCTTTATTGCTACTCATAAAGAATGAAGCGAGAAAGAAAAATAGATAAATAAACAAATAATCTTGAAAATCTTTAAAAAATATCATCAGCCTTTCCTGGAGTTTATACTTACCAATAGCTTCAGTAAGAGCTGACTCCCAAGTATCCACTCCCTACCCTACCCCATAAGGGATGGCACCAACACAATTAGGTTGACTCTAGTGTAAGGCAAACCTGCTTGTTGGGACTGAGAGTATTACAATAATACAATCATCCCAATCCTAAATCATATTATGGGCAAACCAAACCGAATGCTGTGAGTCCTATCCCCAGAACCATACCACTCTTGGATTCCATGAACCAGCTCTACAGAATAGTTCCGCCCTTGAGATATCAATTTGAATAGTCCCTTTAATATCCCTCAGGGCCAAACATGATTGGATAGTTGATGATCCTACCACAAATCGAAACCCCAGTTCCAGCTATGATAATTTTTCCTATGTCCACTTTCAACAGGGGATGCCCCGTAGGGGAGTAGTGCCGTCAGTGCACCTCATTCGGTGCAATGTAGGCATTACTTATGGTTCTTTGCAGCGTCCCTTCGGCCCCTAGCTGCGACTACTTTCAGTCCTTTTACTGTACCTCCGTTCATATTCTCTTTCTTCCATCTTACTGTCCTCCCTCTCCTAACAATTGTTTCATAGTGCAACTGCTAGGTTTTCCTACTGTTACACCTTTCAAACCTTTTTCTGTCAATTTCGGTTTCAGCGTTGAATGGCCTTAGTTGCCCCAGTGCTTGGCATAATGCCAAAAATCTATATAAATCAAATCAACAGGGGATGGCACCAACACCAACAAAATTAGGTGACCCAAATGTAAGCCAAACCCACTGAGAGTATTGCAAGAATACAAGCATCTCAATCCTAATCATATTAAGGGGAAAAGAAACAATGCTGAGAGTCCTATCCCTAGAACCAGGCCACCCATGGCCCAGCTCGGTAGAACAGTTCCACCCACGGGGAATCAATGTGAATAATCTGATTAATGCCCCTCTGGTCCAAACATTGTTGGTTAGTTGATAATCCTACCACAGTTCCCACTGCTTCTTCAATCTGGATTGTCAATAAAAAAAATCTGTTGGATTCCGGCACATGTAGGAATTGAAGGGAATGAATTGCAGATTTTGCCGCTAAACTAGCATTCACTATTGCCCCAACAATTTCATATGCTCCTGTATCTGACTGGGTGGCATCTGTCAAGTCTCTTATATAACAAGATTGGCAAGCAGATTGGTCTTCGGTACCAATACCAAACAAGCTGAAAAATAGAAAATTTGAGGTGTAGGCTACCCTTGGGTTTCATCGTCTCAAAATGCAAGGTCTAAAGAAGTCATCTTAGCAAGACTCCGCATTGGTCATACTAGGTTTTCTCATGGTTATCTAATGACAAACCCACATTCTGACCCAATGGAATTAATGGATGCCAAGTTCCTATGACCGTCCAGCTATTACTCGTTGAGTGCCCAAATTGGATTCAGCGGAGGCGCATTTATTTTCGAGATCAAACAATGTCAGAAATTCTCGCTGAGGGCAGAGATTTCTCACTCAACGAAATTATCATGTTCCTAGGCAAAGTCAGTTTTTTTTTAAAATAGTCTCATTTTTTTCTCAGGCTAATTACTGGGAACCAGCCTGAGAACTGTGGAAGACAAGGCACTGCAGAGTGGAGTGTCGGAGAATCGTGGAAGTGACGCTGTGAACTTCTATAAATCATTCACGAGTGCCCATAGACTAAGTAAACCTCTAAGTTACTGGCTTATGAAAGTTACAAGTGCCTTTTTAAAGATAAAGACTCGGTTAATACAACCCAATAGAAAGGTGGAAAGTTTATAAGAATTTTAAGACAAAAATCAGGCCCGTACCTAGAGTTTTTTTTTTTTATGGGGGGAGGGTTTTTTTCCCAAAACTGGACCTTTTCTTCTATAAATGTCATTGCATATATAGATATATACAAGATCAGGTACTTGAAAATGTTATTTTAGTTATATTAAGAAGAAAAATTGGGTATGCGGTCTATGTCCTTCTACCCGATTAGATGTTATTATAAGTACTAACTTTGGTTAACAGAATTTTACTTATAATGCTGAAAGTTTGCACAGAAATTCAAGATATTTCTTCAGTTTTATTGATTGATTCGTTTATTATGATAACAATAACATGCATATTACTTTATTTGTTGTTATGTTACATACTTTGTCTTAACAAAAAAAAACCATAATTATTTATCACTTTGTAAATACGGTTCAATGAAAAGGATAGTAAAAAAATATGGACTTCCAGAAATTTTGGGGGGAGGGGCGTCGTTCGACCCTCCGACCACCACCCCCACGGTACGGGCCTGAGAATAAATGTATACTCAGGGAAACGTAATTCATTTTACAATGAAGATTTTATAACTCTTGTTGTTGTTAAGCACAAGCTGAGAGCACGGAATAACTCAATCAAGCAAGACTGTTCCTGATAAGTGGAAGCTCACGCGAAACAAACGTAAGTTTTAAGAAGTGGTCTTCTTTCCCCCATTATAAATTCGTTAGCAATCAAATCAATGCCTCTCACGTGTAGTAAAATACTGTCTGAATCATTCTTGGGATCTTAGCCTCAGCCAATTGCTTGATTTTTCTTCTGCGTGTGTTTTTAGCAATAGATGGCGTGATGTGTTTTTGCCGCCCACCCTCTTTCTAACGCATTTTGCAGAAAAAAGAAACAGTAAATTCGGGGGGAAAAAATTGCCCGTCTCTTTCTGGGCCTCTGTCTCACGCGAACCTGGTTTCTATCATCAGTTGTAGCATTTTGATCACAATCTCTAGCCTTGGATTGAGAGGTTAACCGTGAATGACTTGTCGCATGGGGCCAAATGAACACAAGAAACACTTGGATATCAGTTGGAACACCTGACCATTGTTCAGCATGTAAATTTTTTTCCTCTCTATTTGGTCTTAGTCTCTGTGCTGCTGTTATTCTGGTGAAAGTGTTATCGTTCAGGAGAACAACTGGAGTGTACTTTGCCTCGGAAGGGTAATGAACTACACATTTCAAGATGCAGCGGCTACTATCTGCTCTCTCCATTTTCATTGCCTGTAAAAGAAATAAAAATTGACAATCAGTGTCTGAGATCATTTGAACTGTGAACAATGTTACTCAATTGCATGATAAGCAGTAGACATGAAAGAAATCTCTTGTAAAAAGCTTTTGAAAGAAGAATTTATCTCGTGTGGTTTTTCTAGATCAGAATATCACTGTTTCTTAAATTGGGGGTCATTTAGAAGTCCCCTATACTAGTCTCCTACCCATTGTACCCTCCTCAAATATATAAGGCTTAATTAACTGAGTTTAGATTTTGAGGTTAATAAGAATTTGTATATTATTTTGTATGTAAATGTAACTTATGGTATCTTTTCTTTAAAAATGGACCCACCTGGAAAGAGGTACCCCTCTTTTCGGGGGAGGGGGTCGGTGGCTTGCGTTCAGGATTTGGGTTTTTTACCCAAGATATTCTTAATCCTCATGAAATTCTGGTCCAGTCAAACCAAATGAGATAAATTCCACCTTCCAAGTGATGCCATGCAGCCTGGTCTAGCTAGTCGTTTCTTTTCAAGCTTTTCCTGTGGTTTCAGCTAATATACAATATTATATATATATATATATATATATATATATATATATATATATATGTATATATATATATAATATATATATAATCAGTAGAAGGATCCACAGTAACATCCTTGCTTATCCAGATAAAATTTATTTATTTATGGAAATATATACAAAGATTAAAGCTTTCGTCCATCCTCCTGTGGACTTGATCCACTAACTAAATGCTAGTTAGTGATCAAGTCCACAGGAGGATGGACGAAAGCTATATATATATATATATATATATATATATATTATATATATATATATATATATGTATGATATATATATAAAAGTTTTTTTGCCACGAAGGAAAAAAATGAAAAAGCGAGTTAGCCGAGTACTTTTCGCGGTCCTATTCGGGTCCGAAAGTACTCGGCTAACTCGCTTTTTTCATTTTTTTTTCCTTCGTGGCAAAAAACCTTTATTTATACATAGCATCACGTTTTATACTCGTGATAAGTTATCGTGTATATATATATTATATATATAATTATATATATTAATATATATAACAATATTATTAATACAAATATATATATTATATAATATAATTTATATTAATATTATATATATATAGTTTTAATCGTATACATATAGTTTTATTACACTATACCAACTTTCTATTGGCCGCTGCCACTTTATAACCTTAATCAGTTTCTTAAAACGTTATTCCGTTTGACCCGTGGAGGAATATATTATAATTCGCGATTTATTGTCGTGTTTTTGGGTCTTCCAGGGCATTTAAATAAGCGTAACGAGAGAGAGAGATATTAAATAAATTTAAAGAAAAAAATAGCAATGGTCACAAATCTTTATTAGCCAGCTTAAATCGACTGACCTTTCATCCCAGAATATCTTTGCGAAGGTCAAACTTACGGGTACTTTTTTGTATGCAGCCGTATATTCTTTTCATTTTCCTTTCCTCGTCTTTCCCAATTCCCAAATTCCCATAGTTATCTTCCGCCGGTAGAAGGTACAGGCCAAACCAGCTGGAGCTCTAGCCGATGAGAAGTAAAATTAGCTCCGTTGTGCATGCATTTCTTTCAGTCGGGTATTTGTCTATTTTTGTTCCATTTATTTGCATCATAAAAAAAATTTTTGTAAACAACACTGACTTAAAAATCATAACATCTTTTGATTACGTATGTAGTCCATTTCCACGGATGTAAATAAAACAATTTCGTCTTTAGGTTATGTAATGTGCTTGCCAAATCATGTAATATGTACGTATACACCAACGCTCATGCATTGCATTCACGTACAGCTGATTTTTTCGTTGAAGCGAGTCGCACACTATTTTTGGAATTGTAGTGTTTACAGGCTTTTGTAAAACGTTAGCGATATTTTAGTAACAATTGATAGAGTTGGGTAAATGTGCCTCACTGTGACACCTTATTACCAAGGATTTAAGGAAAAAAGTGGAAGGAATGAAGATATTTATTTTTGGTTTTTGTATCCAGCGGCAAGTTCATTTAGACATTTCACCAATCAGCTGGTGAGAAGTGACAGTGCTTGCCACACATGTATCGTACCCTTTTCGTTTCTGTCTTTGCGTTCTCCGATACTGGCATTGAATTATTTCAGGAAACAAGTAGAATAATAAGAGTAATTTTATACGACTTTTGTTCAAAGATCAGCAATAAATTGTCCAGAGGATAAAATTATCTTGAAAGCAACGCAGTTGGCATCATTCTCGGCCTGACCCAGGACGACAACAAACCTTATCTTTGGTGTGACGTTTATTACCATTAGTAGGTGAAGAATCCACTGATTTCTCTGTATATTCCAAGGTTTTCTGACAATGTTTATTCAGGACAGTCCATTTGGATGCCCCTAAATGCTTGTTAGCAGCTGATTATTCAAGAATCAAGATAAGGAAATCGTAGTTTTAGGAAAAGCTCTATGATTTCCAGGTCGTCCTTTATTTTAGTAGGCTAAGGAATGAAACTACTACTATGTATCTTTTGGGTAGTTTGCTGAACGACGGGACTACCTTCGAACGAAAGCAAAGTCCTTTGTCTCTGATAATTAGTGTTACTTTGGGGGTGGCCCCCCACCCTGCCAGGTGTGCCCTTAGTAGGTAAGGTTAGGAAGGTAAGGTCTTGTTAGGTCAGGATCTGGCCTTTAGTAAGTAGGAGAAGATTCAGAACCAGATAGAGGGATACCCTTTCATCTATCAATAGTGCGTAGCATAGGGTAATCTGGGTTAGTCTATGGTCTTTGGTAGTTAGCCTAGTTTATTGAGTAGGTAATTCCACAGTATTATCAATATGATACTTTATTTTCTCAGGAGATAAATTTGTAATTATGAGATGGCTTATCTTGTGTATTATGCCTCTTTGAACGTTATACAAGCTTCTCAATTTTGTAGTTCTTGACTTCCCAACAGAGGAACCTGTTGAAAAACTGTAATACTTAAGCCTAGTACTGGTGGGAAACCAAAATTCCACGAACAAGAATGGTAGTCAGAAACATATATTTTTATGTTTATAATCAGTAGGGTATATGACCGAGTGGTGACATAGAGCCCACCACTCTCATAACATGGCCACTTTCCGAAAAAGCACTTGAATTGTGCCCCTAGGTGTTTTGCAATTTAGGAGAAAACACTTACTGCAAGAGTAGCGTAGAGGAATCGGTGTGCTGCCTGGGTAAGCCACAACTCTTGACTGATGCTCATGGCAGTGAATTCAAGTACTTTTTCGGGAAGGTTGCTGCATTCCGGGATTGGTGGCCACTTTTCTCCGCTCGGTCATTCACCCAATATGTGCTATCTTAGAACACATTTTGAAGAAAAGCGATGTCACAAGGCCAATCGCCAAGATGCATGTAACCTAACTTAACCCTAGTATGACTTTGGGTGATAGGCTATGTCCTACCTGATATGGGGTGGGGGCAATCACCCTACCTGGTCTAGAGTGTTGTAAGTCATAGAGGAAAATGTACTAGTGTCCACACTAACCTTGTCAAACATAACCTAACTGCAAAAACCTTGGGTGCTATGTCTTACCTGTCATGAATTGTGGGGACATCAACCACCTTACTTAACTTATCATAGAGTCTTGCAAGTCATAGAATAAAATTCAAGAATGCAGCAAAGCTGTACTCTATAATCTGACCTAACCTAACACTGACCTAACCTAACAAGGGCCTTCTTGTTTGGGGATGCCTAAATCACCACTTGATGTAGGTCACAATCCAGATCCAATCTTTGTTCTTTAACCAATACAACCTGAAGTTGTTTACATAGGGCCTTTGCTTGATAACGTGATCTGGAATAGCCATTCAGACTGATTGACAAGGTAGTAAACTACTGACAGGTAGGTGGAATCCTTACCTATCTTTCTGCAGGCACTCCACATTGTCTGCAGCCACCATCAAATCCAGACATCTTTCAAGACTTTCTGCCCATCTTTTCATTATTCTGCATAGGGTAAAAAATTGCATGGTACAGGGGTGGACCATGTACGATCAATGTGTACAACCCCAAAAAAAGTACATTATAACGCGTCCTGACATCGGAGATGGGCATCAGACGCGACTTCTTGTTGGTGAGAAACGGAGCTAAAGACCTCTACTCCGGTGTCAGGACGCATTATAATGTACTTTTCTTGGGGTTGTACACATTGATCATACATGGTCCACCCCTGTACCATGCGGTTTTTTACCCTAGTTGTTGACTGTGTGCGTGTTTTGTATTTTTAGACCTATTGGTCAAATAAGCCTTGTTGCAAGGAATGAAGTTTGACTTGTCCTTTCTGTTATGAATACTGTTTACATCAGACATGTAACAGCGTTTGGTAGTTACACAACAGATGTTTCATTTTCTGACATTCTTGCTTATATGTTTACCTTTCAGGTACAGATTGTCCACTTGGAGGTACCATGGCAATAGGGTTTACCTTAATTAAAATACTCCTTTTGTCAAAGACTTCCTTTGTATCCATTTGAAATAGGCTAGGTAGCCTTATTCCTTTGATTTCTGTGGCTTAGTCTTTGTGATTTCCAACTGCTGTAGACAAAGCTTGAGTTTCAACAATGGTGGAAGGGGGTAGAGAGGTTCTCCTCACCCCCAACTCTGACTTGGCTGCAAGTTAAGAGGTTTGGGGGGAGAGTCTTATTAAGGTTCTTTCTGTGTACCTTTCCCTTCAGGTTAGGGTGCGAGGTTTTGATAGTCGTCGACAGTTGATTTCCCAGGCAGGGCTGGTACTTAGTGCCATTCCCTTAGACTCGAGGTTCTTTTTGTCTCATCTCTGTGAGCTCTCGAGCCTGCTTCGAGACGAATTCTCATTCCTTCTGAAATTTGTGTGTTGATCCCTTGTGTGGCTTTTTCACAACTCATTTTCCTGGTCTGTGGACCACAATTACTGGTATCAACAACTTTGGAGTGTTATTCTAGCTTTTCTATGGTTGGATGACCATAGAAACAGGTAATCACTTCTACTCTGTCACACACTCCTTCAGGATTGCACCAAAGGGTTTTTGCACTGCTTGCTCTCACAGACCATTGGCTCTCATTACCTGGCCTACAGATCAGGCTAACTTTGCTAATGATAAAGGGTAAGTTTCACCTGAAAATATAATGATTTTCATGATAAAATCAGTTTTTTAGGTACTTAACCTTTATAATTGAACCTTTATTATTGAGATCTCTCCCTCCTCTCTTTAGAAATTAAAAGAATGACAACCAAAACATTTGCTGTCTTAACCCCACCCTCCAAAAGGGGGTGGTTAATTGTCAAACCTGCACCAAGTAGCCGCAGGGTACGTATGTACCTAGAGAGTTTACCAAGTACTAATTACATAGCTATAAGATTCACTCGTTGGCAGCTAGAATTTTGGAAATTCGCGGTAGCACTAGTTTGTTTTGGCCAGGCGACTGATCCCGCCCACTTCTGGGGTAAGAGAAGAACCAGCTCAGCTCAGAACCCCATTATGTTTTTGCCAGCTGATGACGACACACAGTTGTTAGCGGCAGCGGTTTTTTGGAAGTTTTTGCCTCTCAGTTGGTTGTATTTTGCAGCAATTGGTGAAGTATTATCATTTATGGTAGCCAGTTTGGCAAAATTAGTCATTGTCAGGTATTTACAGACAGAATTTCCTGATTTTTTATTTATTTATTTTTTTATTTTTTTATTTTATTTTTTTTTTATTTGTGTGTGTGACTGTTAGGCCTTGTTGACTCTTTTAGCGTCGGCATGTCTGATTCTAGTTCATAGTGTTAGGTTTTGCTGGTATACAAGATTAACGAAAGCTTGTTATGACCCGCATACTCTATTCTTGAACTGTATTCTGGTATCCCAGAATTGACTTGTGATGAATGTGTAAATTGGGATAGCAAGAGGTGGAAGACTGAAGAGTCATTTAACAAGATGTGGAAGACTTTGACTAAGTTAGACTGAGATAAAAAGAGGAAAGCAGCGTCTAGGGCCAGTAACAAGAAGACATTAACTAGTAAGGAATCTGGTAAGTCTGTTGTAGAAGGTATTTCTGAACCTGTGTCATTTATTCCAGCCAAGCCCATTTCTCAGTCTTTTACACCAGCTCCTAACCATATCTCCCGTACTCCTGATCCCAACTCTATTACCAGCCTTGAAAACAGTTAAACAAAAGTTTGGTTTATTAGTGCACACTATGGAACAGTTAGGGCCTTCAGTGAAGGTCCTAATGGACAAAATTAGTGAGAAAATGGAAATGTCTGTCATGCCGATTCTCTTAGGCAAAGGTCCCTGGCAGACTCCCCTAAACCTGGCAAGAGCCAAACTGATATCCCAAAGGAGGTTGGTGGAGCCTGGCCATAGGCAGTTGCCCCCTGAGTCAGACTTGTTGATGCTTCCCAGGTGCCAACAGAGTGTCGCAGGAAAGGCATTTCATTGGAAGTTAGTCATCTTTCGTACAGTTTGTCCATTTTGGCGGAATCCAGTCCAAGGCACCAATGATGTTTTCTGGACGAATCGTACCCTTTGAAAATACGTACTAAGGTAGATTCTTCTCTGCAGTGCCTGTTAAAAGGTTCAGAGAACCTCCTCAAGAGCAACAACCGTTGTGTAGTCTTTAGGGATAGTCCTGAATGCTTCTCACTAGACCCTCCAGAGTTAAGAGGTACAGTATTCTAAGAAGAAACATCTTGCTCCTACTTGCAAGTGCTCTTCTTCCAGGAACACGTCCTCAGTTGAGCACCCACCTGTCGCTCAGAAGCATACTCCTTCTTTTAGAAATTGGCCGAGTGCCTGAGCGCCCAGTACTGGATCGTTCTTCATCTCTAGAGTTCTCTCGAGACCACGAGCTCCCATTGGCACCAGTACATGCAGTGGTTCCCGAGTCTTCTGCTTCTGTTAAGCTCCCATTGGAGTTAGAACGGTCTGCGGTGCCAGATCCTTATGCTGCACATGGAAGTTACTCACCACCAGTCTGCAAGGAGGTGTATGAGTGCCCGCTAGCGCCAAAGCGCCCATTGGCACCCGAGCGCCAGGTCATGCACAAGAGCTCCTCCGCTCATGTTCTCTCCTGAGTGCTTATTGACTGCCGATCCTTGTTTGATGACAGCGCCCACTGACGCCCTATCAGTAGTGGCTTCTCCTGTTCCTGTTTTATGAATTTTGAATGTGGCCACTGCTTCTATTCTCCAGGCTTCTGTTGTAGAGGACCAGTCTTTTCAGTCCATTCAACAACAATTGGACAACTTTTTGGGTTTGATAAAGAAAACTCCTTCTTTGCCTCATCTGTGGTCAGACTTGTCTCACGTGGAAGATGAAATGGACTCAGTCAAGCCTCCTACAGCTTATGCTTCTTTACTTAATTATTTATTGGCAAAGTTTCCCAACTTCTTTTCTCCTGCAGCTACGGCTTTGCCAGCATCGACGTATTTGATGGATAACAAGACAGCAGATGAAAGACTCTTTAGGATGGTGCTCTCTTTATCAGCTAAGAAGGCTTTACATGAAGTGGATGATTGGCTCTCAGGTAAGAGAGAACAGGGTGAGGACTCATTTAGCTGTCCTCCTGCCAGACTTACACAGAGGAGATACTTGTTGTATGTACTGTAACTGGAGAAGCTCCTTCTTTGGGAGCCTCTGCCTCCTCCCAGGAGAATTTCTCTGGTTTGATAGACTTCTCCAGGAGATAGGCCTTCAATTCGGTGAAAATTCTTTTCTCAACTTCAGAAATAGGCCACATCTTTAAGGTTCTGGAAGTATTTAATCTAAACTGGGCTATAGGAGCTCTTGATCGTAAAATTAAGAATTGCTCTATCCTTCCGGAAGACAATTCCGCAGATTTCATGGGTGTCATTTCCTGCCTTGTTAAAAATATTGGAGACGGTTTTTTAGAGTTAGCCTCCATTTTGTGTAGGAAGTATTAAAGAAAAGAGAGGTTTGGTGTTCTTACACCACTAAAAGGGTCACCCATTTGCAGTAATCTGCTCTCTCTTTTTCTTTCCTGAACAAACAACACCTGTTCCTGCAGGTGACAGTACTTCAAATTGCTTCAGACTTCCAGAAAAACCTACACAGGCTCTCTTACCTTGTGCAATTGGCTAGATGTCCTAGATAGACTCCATCCTTCAGGTCTCGAACAGTCTCTCCCTTCAGCTGCAGCCCTTTCGTGGTAGAGGCAGACAGAGAAGTTACCCTAGATATCAAGTGAACATACGGTTCGCTTGAGCAATCAAGAAGTCCACCACCAAGCTCTCCTTGCATAAATGAGAACATAGTCCTTTGTACACTGGTGGGAGCAAGGCTTCTATGTTTTTGGGAACACTATTGGGAAGAGAGGGAGCAGAACCCTGGATCATATAGCCCCTGAAGGAGGGATACTAATAGATTTCTGAGTCAAATGGTCCTACACAATTTACAAAAGTAATACTATATAACAAAAATTAACACGTTTCCTAGTCGCAAGCCTCCATACCTCTCTCAGCTCTCCTTAGTAACAAGGGGGGCAGGGGTTGGTTGGTAAAGTAATAATTTGAATACACTGTTTCATAAACAGGCAGTCCCCAGTTATCGGCGGACTCTATTAATAGCAATCAACGCCATAAAATCGGTGATTTATGGTGCCATAATACGCTGATTTGTGGTTATTGGCGCCATAACATAACTAAAGGTGGCACCATTAATTGGATATCGGTGCCATAAGCACCGTAAATCACCAAGTTTCAGCTAATGGGGGTTTACACTTATCATCACCCTGCCGAGAACAGAACCCCTGCCGATAACCGGAGACTGCCTGTAAGTAACTTACCCAGTAATTACTTAGCGAGAATTTTCAGACAGAGATATATCTCATTAGACTCATTATCACCTTTCTGTTTACCCCACGGTATGACAGAAGTGTAGTCTTCTGTTCCATCGCACCTCCCCCATCGGCTGCTGCGATGACGCAGCTTGATTTTCTTCAATCAATTTGAGTTTTATCTTCTAATATACATTTCCTAATTCGTAAGGTGTTCAAATATTCTTTGTTCACCCCAAATTGAAAATGAATAATGGAAGACTTCACCTGTTCCCTGCCCAACTAGCTCTACTTCCAGAGTACTAGATAGAAAAGTTCCTCCCTGATCCAACCCACAAGAAACTGTTCTTCAGGCAGTATACAATCCCTGTTTTCATTACTGAAAGACTCTCTACCTTCATTGCAAGCACCAGCTTTCTCGTCCAGCAGCAATGAAGTAGCGGGATAACTTTTTCAGTCCTTTGTAAAATACCATGGATTACGTAGAGCAGTTTTCACTGGTTGGTGCCATTGACGAGACTTTTTCTATGATCAGAATTGTGAGAGTTCACTACTCTCCAATTCACTGTGAAGACATAGGTCCACATTCACCTTAGTCATTCACTAAGTAGTATTGTTTCTCCTTAGTTGAGATTCAAATAACTGATGGGAAACTTCTCTGTTTTGCCATCACAGGGGTTTGACTTTGGTCTAATGTGCACATACCTCATGAGAATCATCATTTCATCCATGAACATCATTGGCGAACAAGATAAGCGATTTGCATGGTTCGTTCTCAGCATCACCCTTCAAAAGGCGGGTGTTGTGTCGTGAATCCGTGTTGGATGCATAATCATTCTGCATCTGTTGACAAGTCCAAATCCTTCATGATCTCCTTCGGTTTAAACTTTGTATTGGTTGATCTAGATCAGTCATTACTTTGTCTTAGTGGTGTGTTGCTGTACCTACGAAGGATATCGACACCCTTCATCGAGTGTTGATACCTTTATCCACTGCTGACCTCTAATGCAGAAGCATCTAACGACATGTCTTCCTCCAAGTCCTATGAGATCGTGAGAAGCTCCTCTGCAGTTGGATATGTCCACTGTACGCTCTCTCAGAGAGCGAGCAGTGCCAGTGGCTTGGTACTATTCATCATTCCAAAGAATATGTCGGACCGGAAGATAGATGAGGTCTCATTACGACCATATTTATATCTTTCTCCCTCTGGGTCTGCCCACAGGTCCTTGGAACCTCTTTTCCTTGGACCAGTGGTTATTACTCACAAGTTGTGTTTGCTTACCTGGCTCCTTCAAGAGGACAAGTTTCATCTCGCCTATGGTGTGCTGTTCTAGAGGTAAAAAGGATGCGAGAGTGACAGGCATCTCCACCTTCCCCTCCTCATCCTTCTACTCCTCTTCCTTCTGGTTGAGGTTTAAGACTCGACCTTACACTTGCTGCTAGGGCGTTTGATGCGGTAAGCTTTCACATCGAATTTCCTTTCTATTTTTCTTATCAGAGTCATAGAAGCAATCCTGCTCCTTCTTCTAGCAAGGGGAGGAAGGAGACTGGCTATAATGCAAACCTTTCTCGGAACTTTGCATTAATGCCTCTGACTCTATTATTCCCAGCCCTTTTTCAGATGAGTTATGATTCCTCACTCATTTCGTAAAGGCAGCTCCTATACTACGATCAAGTTGTCAGAAGCAGGGCACTCCTCCTTGCTCTTATGACCAGGATGAATAGCCCAGGTTTGCTGAACTCCAGTCAGTTCTAGAGGCTCACTTACATTCCTCCCACCAATCAGTGAGTCTTTCTAATGTAAAGGACCAAGGGTTTGTATATTGTGTTGGAACAAATCCCAATTTTTTAAAAGTAAATTGTATTTTTCCTAATTGTACAAACCTGAGTTCTTTTACGTAATGCCCACCTCATACCACCCTTCAATCTAAAACCTGGGCTGAAAGGCAAATTGGAATGTTTACATCCAGGCAGGCGGGCCTACCAGAGGGTAGTTACTGCCTAACCACCTTGTTCAAGAATTTAACGGCCGTACTCCAGCCTACACTAAAAGTAATTCCTAATGTAAAGGACCTCAGGTCTGTATAGTTAGGAAAAATACAATTTACTTTAAAAATTCAGATTTTTGATTATTTTTACAACACCCCCTTCCCACCCCTTTTGGTGCCAAAGATGTCTTATACCCCCACAGTATTCTTTTCCAGATAGTGAATTATATAGCCCATTTCAGGGAAAGCCCTTCCCACCCCACCTCCCTTTGGTGCTAGTGATGTTTTACCCCCACAGTAATTCTTTTGCAGATAGTAAGTCATAGGTATACCAAGTTTGGTTAAAATTGCTCGATGTGTTTCAGGGTTATGCTGGAAAAGACCCACACGCACACACATTATATTATATATATATATATATATATATATATATATATATATATATATATATATATATATATATATATATATATATATATATATATATACACACACACACACACACCACACACACACACACACACACACAGGTGGTCCCTGGTCATCGGCAGGGTTTCCATTCCTGGCCAGGCACCATAAAGCAAAAATCGCCATTAAGCGAAACATAAAAGTCTAAGGAGTAAAACATACTTTGGCGCTCTTATGGCACCTTATGGTGCTGATAAGCGGTTATCGGCACCATAAGCGTCTCAGCGCCATAAGAGTGCCATAGTTGTATTTTACTCCCTTAGACTTTTATGCTTTGCTTTCTGGCACCCCCGATAACCGCTATGGCATGCTATAGCGGATGGGTGGCTTATGGTGCCGATAACCGAATGCAGCGCCATAAGAAACCTTATTTTGTAATGAATATTTTCGAAAACCACCATAAAATCGAAGCATCATAAAGCGAAGCAGCCAATAACTGGGAACCACTGTATATATATATATATATTATTATTATATATATATATATATATATATATATATATATATATATATATATATATATATATATATATAATATATCTAACATATAGTAGATGGTAGTCAGATCTGTTATTTTATGCAATTGCATTACAGTACTGTATAATGTTTTTCTCTCGTAATGCGCTGATATTACATTTTCAGGACGTGTGTGACCTCTCCAGATGGCGGAGGGATCAGAAGCTGAAGCAAATTGCTCCAAAGATGATAGTGCCCCAGGGGGTATCAAGAAAGACAATACTATGAAAAATGAGGAGAATAACATATCCACAGACAAGTCTGATGGTGATAAAAACAAGAAATCAGAAGGAGAAACAAACAAGGGTGAATCATCTGGGCTTACTCCTAAAGGGGCAAAATCACGGCAACGAAATTATCGGCCTAAGAGACCACCTTCTACTTCTTCATCGTCATCTGATGAAAGAACTGTGTGTGATAGTAAAGAAGATAGACCTGTGAAAATTAGTGAAAAAAAGACTAATTCTGCTACTAATGACATTGGGAAGAATGCCACTGTCATTACCTCAGCACCCTCAGAGGAGGAAACAAGTGCTGACACCAGTCGTGATACTGAGACAGATCATGTAGAGATTGAACCAGCAAGCCCATCTTCTATGGAAACTGGTAGTGGAGCAAGTGCTGCCACATCAAATGATGTAACAGGTGTGTACTAAGAACTAAGTGTAGACCTATACAACATGAGTAGGGGAGATATGTATCCCTTGACACTACCTGTCCATTGGGAAGCTTAATTTATTCATTGAACTGCTTCATATGTCCCCTAATATTCTCTTCCTCTTACTTCTTACTTTACATGCTCTACCTGTTCTCTGATGTATATTTATTTATTCCTATATGTGCTTGTACCTTTATGTAGTTTTATTCCTACACAAATATAAAACTTTGTTCTTTGCATAGGATTTAGCTTGTGAACGAGAGGTAGAATAGCCAATCAAACTTACTGACAAGGTACTGTTGTAAACTATGGAGGGGCAGGGAGGAGACCTGCCCACCTGTTGTCTGCACTCCACTTCGCTTCTGGCCACCGTAGAATTCAGACTTTTCCGACTGTTGCCGATCAAACTTTTGTTGATTAAACTTGAGTACAGTATTCCTTTTGGTTTTTTGGTTGTGGACTTAGTGTTTTTATTGCAATTTTCCAAACTGATCGGTTAGATAAGCCTTGCAAGGAATTAATTTTTTTTTTTCCTGTACTTTATGAATACTGTTTTCATCAGGCATTAACAGCTTCTGGTAGTTGCACAACAGCTGTATCTTTCTCTGATATGCTTACTAATATATTTACTCTCTGTGATTCTTGAGACATTCATTCTCTTTCCCTTCATCATCTACCCCGTTCTTCTGGGCTTCACTTCTACGCTGACTATGGCTACGAGTCCAGAGTGGGGTGAGTCTGCCCCACATCAGAAGGCTTATGAAGCTTCATTCTGTGCACCTTTCTCTTTGGGGTAGTGCAAGGAGTCTCGATCACCGTCAGCTATTGATATCCCGAGGAGAGAAGGCACTAAGTGCTATTCCTTTAGATTAAAGGTTTTCTTTGTCTCGTCTCTGTGTAAGCTTTATGGGAAATTAATGCATCAATCCTTTGTGTGGCTCATTTTTTCCTCTTTTGCCTGTTTCTGTGGTTGGATGACTGTAACAGTAGATAATCACATTCTTTGGGATTGCACAGAGAGGGGTTTGCTTACCTCATTCACACGGATCATTGTTTTTTAGTACTTGCAGGTTTGGTTAAGTTTGCTGGTGGTCCAAGAGTGTTATCCCTACTTTTACTTGTTCCGGTGATGGGATGATAGGAAAAACTTTGAATCTTCCCTATTGATCTATTGGGATCACAAAAGGAAGGGTTTGCATAGCCCATTCATGTTGCTCATTCTGAAAGCCATGATGCCGGGTTAGCTTTATGCCTCCTCTGTCTCTGGCTCTTTGGGGGTAGTTAGGGAGGGGCTAGTGTAACTTGGTTATGCATCTCAGGCACTATTGATGGGTCCAGCCTTCAGTTCAGGTTCCTCAGTAGTGATGGGTATTGTGGAGTTTTCCATTGGCCTTTACCTACCTTCCTCTTTTGATACTTTCAAGTGGAGGAAGACAAAGG
This sequence comes from Macrobrachium nipponense, assembly GCF_015104395.2. Classification (NCBI taxonomy): domain Eukaryota; kingdom Metazoa; phylum Arthropoda; class Malacostraca; order Decapoda; family Palaemonidae; genus Macrobrachium; species Macrobrachium nipponense. Next base: position 32,414,475 of record NC_087216.1, read on the forward strand.
CTACTGTGTCTTCGTCTTGATCCCTTTCTGAGGAATTGAACAGATTTGGCTCAAGCTTTGTACCATTGCACATGTGGTTTTGTGCATGAGTGTAACCATTACGCCGTCTGGTCCTCAAGGTAATGCCCAGTCAAGGCTCTTGGACCACAGGTCTGGAACTCCCTGCTGCTACCCATTCTCAGGCTACCACTACTCAGGGTTCCCTGGAATCTAGGGTGCTGGCCTGGCTTAGCTAGCCAGGTTATTTAGGCCAGCCAGGGTAGCCATGCTACCAGTACAGTTATCCTTTGCTTGCAAGGGCCCAGGAAATGGTGGCCCATGTATGCAGTCCTTTCATCCAGGCTTAGTTAGAAGTAGATTTCCCCTTCCTTCCTTTCTTTCATATATATATGAAGGTTTAGGCATACCATGGATAGCCCTTGCCCATGTTTTCGTGAGTGTTCATGCACTCCACAACTTGTAGGTTTGGTATCAACTTGGTGTGATGACCGTTCATAGCCAGCCTTGTTCACCTGACCATGAACAGGTACCAGGGACCATTCACCCTTTTCTCCCATTTCTTTGGAGATTTCCAAGAGGCAGGAGCTAGATAAGCATTGTCATTAGGATAGGTAGCTTTCATTCTTTCTTCAAGCTTTTCACAAGGAAATATGTTATTGTATCGGTCTTACAACCAGACAGGGTATATGCCTGTGGGAATTTTTGACAGGCCTGCTCCTACTGGAGGGTTGTTTCAGGATTACAGGAGGGTTATCAGGAGGTTTTTTTAGGATTACAGGAGGGTTTCAGGTTACAGGAGGGTTGTTTCAGGATAAATAAAAATTGCACAAAAAGATGACATTCTTTACAGTCTAAGAAGTAAATTTTGTTCAGTTTCAACGTTTACAAAACACACATCGCACTTCCCTTAAAAAAATAAGTAAATAAATAAAGAAAAAATCTTTCTTCCACAGGAAATGCGTATCTGGTGTATTGTAACTCATGCATTAGAAATATCAAGAGCGTGAGACACAGTATATTCACTCCTGAACTTCAGAACCTTGAATGGTCCCAAGGG
>NC_087216.1:32416031-32441328 GCF_015104395.2 Macrobrachium nipponense
TATATTTTCACTTTTGTACATTCACTATAGTCGATTCATTTAAGGTAGATTCTTGCGCCTACGAGACGTTTGTTTGGCGGCCTCTGATTGGCTGGTAGCGGGAGGCAGACTGCTCGCTCAGTGGGTCATATTTTCATTTGTAGCTTAGAAAACTAGCAATATGTTTACATTTCTTCATTTATCTCACGTTTTACAAAAGATAGGAAAGTTTTGGTCATACTTAAGGATTCGGTATTAAAAGTACAATTAAATAATCTTTTCCTGAAATCAATAAGTTAAAATACAAAGGAATTACAACGAGTAGTAAGAAGAAGGGAGAACATTTCATTCTTTATACCTGTTTTTATTCATCATCGGATTTTGCATAATTCATGAGATCAAGATAAAATAAAATCGTTGTGTATTAAACAATAAAATCACCCTGAATACGCTGGTGCTTTCAGATTTTAGATGCGTGTAATATGTAAAGAGAAAATGAAGAATATGTCTTATTATGTTGCACTCGTGCTTGACTCGGTTTGAAAATAGTGCCGAGACACATCGTTAGGTCTGGTCCTCTCAGCTAGAGCCGTTGGCGTGTTGGCAGTTGCCAATGGCGATATGAGAAGTTTGCAGTTTCGAGACTGTATTCACCGAATTATTATGTCATTACATTTTCTGTAAATAAATGCATAGAATTCCCATTATGACTTTCGAACATTTTTACTCAAATATCATATATGTCCGTATTTCTGGACATATCTGATAAAAAAAGTAAATAATCAGATGGATGCATCTGGTATCGTTGGAGGTGTAGGCTGGCCGCGGGCGGGAAATTCAGTCCAGGAATGAATTTGAAATCTACGGACCTACTTCGCACTCTTCAGCTCATCCTTAGTTTTAATGAGGTTGGTTTCAACATATTGCTTCTAATTTTCTTATATGAATATATTTTCAAACGAAAGAGATATCAGAGACTTAATTGAGTGATATGAAATAATAATCTCAGTGGAGCAATAAACAGCAACGAACTAAGCAAGATTTCTTTTTCTTTTCAAGCAGATGTCTCGAGATGACAGCACCATTCGTCGCACGTTTCCAGATTTGCAAGTCAAGCTCGCAACATTATAATGAATGTTCATCGTTACTTCAGCTCACAGTGGGGAGCAGACTCAAGAAATGAAGTATTTGAGAAGACCGCCAAAGCTACAGGAGTGCCAACCAACACAGTGAAAAAAATCAAGCGACAGTCATCTGAGTGTGGTAACGTCCCCTTCGCTTCACCTGTATATCCCGGAAGGAGGATCCGAGTGAAGGACAAGGTGGATAGTTTTGAAATGAGTGTATTCGGAAGGAGATTTTGTCTTTTTACGAGAGAGGAGAGCTCCCAACGTTAGATGCCCTACTGGAAAAAGTGAAGGAAGACCCAGTAAAGTTTAATGGTGGAAGAACAACGTTATGGAAAATTGTGAGAGGGCTTGGATTCCGGTACAAAAAAGTGATGAGTGGAAGAGCAATTTTAATGGAACGTGATGATATAGTGGCAGCGAGAACTGAATACCTACGGTTAATTGAAAAGAATAGGAATTGTAGTCCAACTGAACGTAAACCTGAAGTATTCCTTGATGAAACTTGGATAAACCAAAATGAATGTGTACGTCAGTGTTGGACAACGGGTGAAGGAGAAATAGGACCCAAACTTAAGGGACTGGAAAGGGGTCAAGATTTATTGTGGTGCACGCGGTGAGTGAGAAGGGGTTTGTCAAAGATGCGCTATTGTTGTTTAGGTCAAAAATGGTGCCAAAGGGGACTACCATGATTCCATGGACCATGAAAGGTTTTTAAAGTGGTTTAAGGAACAACTATTGCCTAATATAGAAGATAGATCTCTAATCATAATGGACAATGCTCCCTACCATAGCAAAATAGAAAATAAAGTGCCAACAACCAGCAACAGAAAAAGTGAAGTCATAGAGTGGCTTTCTTCTAATAACGTCACCCACGACCCATCAGCAACAAAGCCAAAATTGCTGCAGATTGCCAAGTGTCACAAAGAAAAACAGAGGTATGTGATAGATGAGATAGCCCGTGCAAATGGTCATGATGTGCTCAGACTGCCACCATATTATTGTCAGTTTAACCCCATAGAACTTATATGGGCTCAAATAAAGGGGGATATCAGAAAAAAATAACTCTAATGCAAATCAATCTTTGAAAACTGTTGAGCAGCTTACGAGACTGGCGATAGACAAAGTTACAACAGAACACTGGAAGAAATGTTTTCACCACGTTAAGAAATTAGATGATTATAGGAGGAAAGATGTTGCTAGAGAGCATATGTTTGAAAGTTTTGTTATTGACATTGGAGATGACGAAACTGACAGTGATGATATTGATATTAGGGAGGATGACACTGACAGTGATGATATATATCAATGATTTTCCATTATTATTATTTTTTTTTTTTTTAGTTGAAGACCTAACAGTGTTTCTATAGTTTTCCATTTTTTAGATAGGCAATTTCATAACTACAGTATATCCATATGAGTTTCCTTTTTTTAATATTTAATGGCATAACAATGTACATATCTGTTTATAAATTCTTTTTACTTGGTTTTAATAGAAAAGGGGATATCAATGTATCTTTATAATTTCCCATTCTTTTTGTTCCAATAGGTAATGACATGACTATGTATATATGCACGATTTTCCTTTATTTATTTTTTAAATAATGATGACGTAAGAAAATTTGTAAAATTTTAATTTCTTTTTGTTCATATCGATAGCCTAATGACATACGAATGTAAGCTACTGTTGTATGACTTTCTTTTGTGTTTATGACAATAATATATCTGCATGAATTTCCATTCTTTTTGTATAAAAAGATGATGATATAACAGTCTTCTGATTAGTCTCATTATCCTACATGTACTATATATATATATACGTATATACAATTATGCAGGGCTGTGGGAACGGTTACGGGAGCTATTCTAACTCAGGTATGAATTAAGTGATTCAAGAATAATCAACTACCTCAGGAGAAAACTAAGCAAATTTTCCTAAACATTGTTGTAGACATGTTGTCAAGTGTAACATGTATATAAAGGAGATAAACATTCTGGTGTAAGAGTAACTCAAGCAATTCTGAAAAAGACAGTATTATATTCGTTACATCAGGTCAACAAATTTTTGATTGCGGTTATTAAGAAATAAAACATTTGTTTTACTTTTGTTTATTTATTGAACATTTTCGTGAACATATGAAAACCATAAGCTTTTGATGTTATTGGCCAGAGAAACAAGTTCTGTTATTTATCAGTGAGCCTCATAAAGCATGTACATTTCTCACTTAGACTAAATTGAAGCCAACACCCAGATGCATCCATCTGATTATTTACTTTTCTTTTTATCAGATATGTCCAGAAATACGGGACATATATAATATTTTAATAAAAATGTTCGAAAGTCATAATGGGAATTCTATGCATTTATTTATAGAAAACTGTAATGACATAATAATTCGGTAAATACATAGTCTCGAAACTGCAAACTTCTCATAACGGAAATTGGCAACTGCCAACAGCTTTATCTGAGAGGACCAGCCCCACGATATCTTGCGTCTCTCGGCAGTCGCCACTACTGTCAAACCGAGTCAAGCACGAATGCAACATAATAAGACATATTCTTCATTTTCTCTTTACATATTACACGCATTTAAAATCTGAAAGCACCAGCGTATTCAGGGTGATTTTATTGTTTTAAAACACAAGATTTCATTTTATCTTGATCTCGTGAATTATGCAAAATCCGATGATGAATAAAAACAGGTATAAAGAATGAAATGTTTCTCCCTCACTTCGCTACTCGTTGTAATTCCTTTGTATTTTAACTTATTGATTTCAGGAAAAGATTATTTAATTGTACATTTAATACCGAATCCTTAGGTATGACAAAACTTTCCTATCTTTTGTAAAACGTGAGATAAATGAAGAAATGTAAACATATGCTAGTTTTCTAAGCTACAAACGAAAATATGACCCACTGAGCGAGCAGTCTCCCTCCCGCTACCAGCCAAATCAGAGGCCGCCAAACAAACATCTCGTAGGCGCAAGAATCTACCTTAAATGAATCGACTATAAGTTGCACCCAGGTAGCACTGAGAACTTTCAATTATCCACCCATTACCCTCAACAACCTCATACTGTGTGGCAGCCTAGTCCCGTTGTATACAGTGGGACCCCCGTATTCGCGTTCTCCGGATTCGCGGACTCACACATTCACAGGATTTCTCTCGGGAACATTTCCCCACATTATTCGCGGAAAATTCGCGCATTCGCGGTATTTTTCTATGAGAAATATCACAAATTCCTGGTTATTTGATCAATTTCATCATAAAATGCACTTTTTGTGATAAAAATATTAAAAAAACCAAGTATGAAAATTTTAGTGGTTTTTTCTTGAGTTTTAACAAACAAAATAGGCTGTTTTTAGCGTTTTTATAGAGGTTCCAAACATTCGCGGGTTCTACCTATTTCACGGGGGGGGTCTGGTAGGCATCCCCCATGAATACGGGGGGACCACTGTACTATATGTATATGCATACTTATATATATTACTGTATATATACATTGAGTCCCCTGTTTACGACAGTTTCGGCTTATGACATTCCGAGGATACGACGCTTTTCAATTAGTATAACTATTCATCAGAAATTATTTCCAGGTTTACGATGCCTTTTCTGACATTAGAAATATGACTCCAATAAGGCAAAATAATCAATATTTGAAGTATTTTTTTTAGGAAAAAGTAATAGAAATGAGTTTACATGGTTTTAAATACACCCAAGCATTAAAAGTAAGGTTATCTTAGTATTTTTTATGAATTTTGATGATGTTTCGGCTTACGATGATTTTCGGCTTACAATGCATCTCAACGGAACCCTCGTTGTACACAGGGGACTGCCTCTCTGTGTGGGTACGTGCGTGCGTGTGTGTGTATATCTATCTACCTATCCTATCATCAGATCAGTATATGTATATATGTATGTATGTATATATATATATATAGATATATAATATATATATATATATATATATATATATTATACTATATATATATATATAATATATATATATATATATATATATATTGAATATATAATTAAAGCTACAGATATCAAATATTTAATATCAAATTCACTATGTACTCAGAATAACTTACATCCAAGCATAACTGTATTTGATAAGTGTATCTGGGCCATTCAAGTTTCAAACCTTGGCCTTTCATTTAAATACGGGCAGTCCCCGGTTATTGGCAGGGGTTCTGTTCTCGAAACACAGCGACTTATGGCGCTTATGGCACCAATAACCAGTTAATGGAGCCTCTGATAGGTATGTTATGGCGCCATAACTCTATTATCAGCACCTTATGACGCCGATAACCGAAACTTGGCCCTTATGGCACCATAAGTTGCCAATTTTATGGTGCTAGACGAGCACCATAAAACCGGCTCGCCATTAATCGAAACCGCTGATAACCGGGGACTGCCTACAGTGATAGATGGTGGACCTCCACCCCCATGGGTGTAAGCTATTCCCAAAGTTAAATGCATTTGATATCCAGTGATACTTTTGCTTAATATTTTCTGGTAAAACACTGGTTATAAACTGTCCATGTTTTCCTAAATATACATACATCTGAAGATATAACTATGTAAAACTTTGATGCATTTGACTAGTATTATTAAAAAAGCTGCAAATAATCAAGTTGCCCTTGACAAACTAATATTTGTAAATTGGGAGCAGACATGTTTGTTTCAATTTTACAATTCCGTACATAAAATGAAATTATGAAAAAGCGCAAATTAAAAGTGAGATACAAAAACAATTATGTACTCCTTCATAAGTTTTTCACTTAAAAGGCAGATTCTTATTTCAATTTGGTGTATAGATGGCAACTGATGATTTTCCTTTATTACACTCTTATTAAATTAGCAGAACAGTTTCACTGGAAAAATAACTCAACAGTTACTACGTACATAGAAAATACTAAACAAGTTGAGAAACCCCAAAAATAAAAGCATCTGGTTTCCTTTCTGCCTTCATGACTATTCCAAAATCCAAAAACAGACAATAAATCATAAAAAGCACACATTATTTCACAAAACTTTCTTCTAGGGATAACAGTCACCAGTTTCTTTTTATTCATTTGTTCAGTTCAAGGAGCAAATAAAAATCAGAATTAAGTACAAAATGAATGAAGGCTAATAAAATAAGCCCTTCAGCCAAAAATATATTGATGCATAAAAAAAGATGATATAATTTCTATTTACCCTACTTCATGAGCACAATTCATTTTTTTTCTTTTTACAGAATACTGTGTTTCCTTAAGTGTTCAGTTTTCGACTACCTAATATACATACACATAAAAAAGTTTTTAAATGAAATCAAAAGATGAATTAAATGAAACAGAAAAATTGTTTGGACCAATATTCATAAACAGAAAAGTAAAGTTCCGTCACGACACTTTAAAAGAAAATATTTCCTAAAACAAGATAAAGAAGCAACACTTTGGTATCTTGAACACATAAAAATTATTCAAAATTCTTTTGACATATATTTGTTTTGGGATGGCCCATTTCAAAATCTGCATAAAGAACTCATGGTGCACATTTATTAATAATGATAAAACATCCCAGTAAATGTTTTATGAATCAACACAACCCAAAGATTCAAAGAACTTGAGAAATCCAATATGATTTTCAAAGCTATTAAAAATCTTATTCAAAGCATCTGAACCCCTTTGAGACTAGGTTGCCATTTGACAATGGAAGTACAAAGCCATTATTCACTTCTTAACACAAAATTGTTCAACTTATGGAACACGCCCTATCACAAAATACTTTGTATAGATGATAAGAATGAAAAAAATTACCTAAATGCTTTAAATATATAAATATCTCAAAAACAGATCTATGTCATTCAAAAGGTAAACAGAAAACATAAGCCTGTATTACCTTAATTCAATAATGTTTTCTAAGGATGAAAATCTATGATTACTCAAGTTTACATTCAATATTAAGAACATCATAATGAGTATATGTCATTTAAACTGATAAGAATTCAAAGTGCAAAAACTATTTACTGGAGAGTATCTCTGTAATTCTTACAGCTTGAATCGCATATTTCAAACAAAGGAACCTTCCTATAATACATAGTCATTACCTTCCAATAACATGATTAAATGTACACGCATTGTCTAACATCAGGGAAGAAAATTCCTCACTTTCATAGAACATCTTTATGTTGTTAAAATGATTAAGCTGTAAGACCTACAAACACTACTTCATAAAACTGGTCATAGTAGAAGCCATGATACTTATTCATCATTATTATCTACCACTTACACTTTGTTTTTCAATTCAGTATCCCCCTTTCAAATTCATGTACACTTTTTCATGACATTTTTATGTATTTCAATAGATTTGTGAATATATAAACTACCAAGTCTACTCTCAAATAAAGAACTGCTACTTCTGAGGAATTAAATGGCACCTTGAGAAGTCAGAAGTCATTATTCCTTCCATACTCCAAAAAATCTTACATAACATGCATTTTATATATTAACTTTTTACTATCTGCAACCAATGCTACATGTGATTAAATGAGAGAAAACATGAAAGGACTAAAAATCCAACTGTTGTTACATACAGCAGGAAAATCCATCCTTCTCCATCAGCTATTTATGGAATGTCAATAATTGACTTTTTATACTATTCTCATTAATATTTTTACTGTATTCTCACAACCCTGAAGATAAACAATCATAGAATATGTAAGTAGTAACAATCGTGTGAGCAGCGTAGGTAAGTATGCACACACTCCTTTGCTTACATTGGTGGCACCAAGGCTCGAGTTGTAAATAGCACGTTGCCAACATATACAATTTGCATCTTAAATATTTTTATGGTACTTGGAGATGAAATGTTAACAGTGATCAAATATGTGTTACGATCATATTTAGAGTCAACTAAACTTATATGTAATGAAATAATAAACTACTACATTAAGCCATGCAAAGAAAAAAAAAGGCAACATGCAATGCTGTGCTAAGAAACAAACACAATGAGAAAGAGGTACAGTAGTAGAGAGAATTAGCTTTTGCGATTGTTATTGGCTTAAAGGCACATACTTAAAAAAAAGTCATGAAATGCCACTTTGTTTGTAGCTTTTTATTAGCTGATATGGATATGTCATCAGTTGAAAAGCATTTGGTTAAGGTGCAAGCAGATAAGCACTCTGAGTTTTCTGTACAGCCGCTACAGCATATAAACAAGGCCACTGAAAATAGATATTTCTTTTGGTGGTCTCGGTACAATGCTGTATGAACCATGGCCCCAAAACTTTAGTCATGGCCAGGTGGTGGCCTGGCCTATATTGTTGTCAGCATGATTATGACTAATTTTAACCTTAAAATAAAAACTATTGAGGTTAGAAGGTGCAATTTATTATGTATGACGATTAGCGGCTGGATGATCAACATACCAATTTGCAGCCCATCTAGTCTCAGTAGTTTTCAAGATCTGAGGGCAGACAGAAAAATGGTGGACAGGAAAAAGTGCGGGCGGACGGACAGACAAAGCTGGCACAGTAGTTTTCTTTTACAGAAAAAACTAAAAGGGGACCTGAAGAGGAAAAGCTTATGGATAAGGGTTTATACAAGTGCTAACTGAACAATCCATCAGTAATTGACTAGATCTGAATCGGAACCCTGTATAAAAATAGAGTCAATGTTGAGGAATCTTCCAATAACATACACACTAGTCACTTGAATAGTCAAAGCAGCAGCAGCAGCCCAGTCTGACAGGGTAGCAGGCAGCTAAATTGGAAAGTGAACAGAGTGTAGATAAAAGGGCTCAAAAGGCAGAGCTTCCTATAGAAGAAAAGATAAACGAATCACAGCTTGCTCCACACACAGAAATGAATTAAGGTTAGTGTTAGTTTAAGGACAGATCAAACCTTTTGACTCCAAAAGAAAGGGATATTTAAAAATTAGTTGCTAAGTGAAAGAAAAACCCTGGGACAAAGGAGTGTTTTATCACAGTACGTAATTAGGAAAAGAAACTAGCTATGAGTCCCATTATGGGGAAAAATATGGTAACAGAAGTATACATAAGATTAAGCTCTTGAAGAAGATAAACAAAATAACACAGTAGATTAAGCTAAATTTTAGCTCAAACCCAAGAATTTAGATAGAAAAACTGGGAATTTGGGAAAATTTAGAGGTAATCATGTGTTATATTCACCCAGAAATTCCCCCAAAATCCCTTAGGATGAGTTTTTGAGTTATGGCCAAAAAATAACAGCCATTTTAACAATTTCATCATAAAATGCACTTTTTGTGATGAAAAGTGAAAAAACAAGGTATAATAATTTTTTCTTGAGTCTCAACTAACAAAATACAGGCAGTCCCCAGATTACGATGTTCCTAGGTTAAAGCGCTTCTTAATTGTATTCATCAGACATTATTTCCCGGGTTACGACGCCTACAACACTCATCTGGCAGATGAAAACAGACACCAAAAATGCAAAATAATCAATATTTGAAGGTTTTTTGATGAAAAATGCAATAAGAATGCAGTTTACATAGTTTTCAATGCACCCAAAACATTAAAAGTAAGGTTTTCTTAGGATTTTTTACGATGTTCCGGCTTACGACGATTTTCGGCTTACGACACGCCTCAAGAACTGAACCCCTGTCGTAACCCGGGGACTGCCTATAGGCAGTTTTAACCCTTGGGAGTAGTAATAACAGGTTTGGGGTGGTGGACGGATTGATCCAGTAGGTAAACTATATTACGTGCCATCAATTTGGAAAGAATTGGGCGGGAAAGAGGTGCCAATACTTTTATAGCCCATAATTTCCCTAATGGCCACTTGTACACTGGCTAAAATTACGAGTGTGGGGGTCAGGCTCCAGTTTTCCTTGTGACTTGAAGGGAGAATGTACCGTGTTTCTCTCTCACATAATGTCTTTGTAAATTTGCTAGTAAATATACCAAGGGGTTGCTGTTGTTTTTTGTTCGTCTTTTACGATAGTATGTTGGTTGTGAATGTAATTTTACAAGGAAAAGTGCAAAGAAATATTAGAAAAAACTTGTAAAAGTAAAAAAAAGCTACTGAATATTCAATCATGGTAAATTTACTTAATATTTTTCAACATTAATTTACCAAGTAGTTGTTACTGACTTTATTTCTTATCTGTTTTGATATTGTGAGAGCAGTAATTATAATTTTACAAAACAAAAATTTATTTATTAGAAAAAACATATATAAGTTGGAAAAATTTACAACTGTCTTGTACAAGAGGCCCCACAAGGAGTTGCAAATACGTCATTCTCAACTTCTCGTGGAAGGTAAGGAAAATTTTTTAGGATTTCTTTCTTTCACCAAGTACATTTGCATATCTTCCTTTTTCCATTGACGTGCTTTTTGTGTGAATTGGCTGACCTCAAAGTTTACCTGGCCTGAGGAGCTGCATATTGATATATTTACCTGTCCAATAAGGGTTAAGCGTTTTTTACTATAGGGGTTTCAACTATTCACAGATTCTAGCTATTTACGGGTGGGGGACAGGGGGGGGGGCGGGGGGATCTGGTACCCATCAGCTGTAGAAGCTATTTATAAGAATTTATTCAGTAGTCCATGCATGTGAAATTATTTCCTTTAAGGCAGTCGCCCATAAATAGTGAATTTATGACCAAGATACAGTAAAAGCTCATCTTAAAAGACATCCTACCTGTCCCATTTATCAATCTAGCTCCTTCCAACCCTTCTATGACTTACACTTGCCTCCTGAATGTTGCCAAAGGTAGTAAATGTGAAGTCTAAATTCATGGTGACTTTTGACCAACCACTTTATACTAAAACTTGTCGGTTCTTGCTGCTGTCTTGTCCATGTCTTTCACAAGTCACTATTTGCCTTGTAGGGTTTCTTCTTCTTATGTCCATGCCATTTATAGAAGCTATGATGATCATAATGGCCAAAAGTGGCTTGAAGAACTATGCAAAGAATGGTGTTACATGATTGGAGATGCTTATGCCAGGAGTCTTTAAACTTATTTCCTTCCTCAACAAGTATTAGCAGTACTACTACATATGCAGCTGAAGCCTGTCATACACAAGGCAAGAAAAACAAGCAAGGTCTTGGCCACGCAAGACTATACAAAAGTAATCATGAGGCATAAGAATATAATTGGGCTTGTGTGTGACTGTAGACACTACAAAGGTTCCTCTGAAAACCAAAACCCAAGGACCAAAGAAAATAGGAGCCAGGAAAGTGCTCAAGAAAAGTGCAATCACCTCAGGTGAAGAATCAATGTGAGAGCTGCTAAAGGAATTGAAAAGTATGCCCAAAACAAAGGTGGTTACTTCAGCAAGACAAATATGGCAATTGAAAAAAATTCTTGTTTTGCATGAACACAGCCAGGAAATCCAGGAGGGCAGTGAAGGAACACATGAAAGATGAGTGAAAGCAGGAGCCAGATCAATGACAGACTTGAAACAGGAGCAAAGAGAGGATCCAGATGAAAACAATGATGCTGTCTAAAGATGAAAATACCTTTACTTACATTAACTGACTGAGATTCTGATAGGCGTAATACTATTGTTGTAGACAAGGTTTAGTTGGGATTCTGAAGCTTGTGGCAATAAAACAGAAGAGTGAAGGCAGGCAAGGCACAAAGATAGGTACATGGCAGTAAGCTAGGATGCCACCATGGTTGACATGTGGGAAGTTGCTAAAGGCCTAACTAAAGCTAAAGGCAGGTTATGGCCAGAGCTAGATAGTGAGCAGGATCAAGGAAAGTAGCAAGGCAAGAAGAGCAGTAGAAGCCCTAAAAACAGTTTTAGCTAGTAGAGCTGCAGCACCCAAGAGAATGAAAGGAGCCAAAACTACTAGTGAAGCAGAAGAGCAGATTAGGTCAAGAGAGCTGCTGGAACTAGAAGGACTGCTAGAACCAATACTACAAAAGCCAGAAATGTGAAGTAAGATATAGCTACTGACACCAGTATACTCTATAAGCTACAAGTGGCAGGAAATTCGATGGAGACAGATCTGCTAAAACCAGTATGGCAGCTGACTAGAATTATCATTATTAGTAGTATTAGGTATTGGTCATGCCACGAGATGTAATGGTGCCCCAAAGGCTTAATAAAACTTATATTTTAACGAATAAAACTCAGTAACTGGATCAAGAATGAAGAGTATTCTGACAAAATTTCTTTTAACATATTTGTTTTCAGGACTTGACATAAATAAGTTAAAACTATTTGCATACACAAGCATCGAGTAAACCGTGTGTGACCAATCTCAAGAGGAGTTGACTGTACGTATAGTACTTCTAAAGTTGATGAAAACAACAAATGTCTTTGGGAGCATATCATTATTAATATTTAAATGAGTAATTTACTACATGTTGATGGTAAAGATAACTGATTAGTTTTAGTTGGTATAATCAGCAAATAAGGTGAATATACAGTTTTCATTAGATTTCGTTCATCGAACTTCCCATTTGTTTTTTACTGAAAAACATTAATTTCGCTAAATTTACACTAAAATAAGGCTAAAACTGCAAAATAAAACTGTTCAGATACTTCAAAACACGATACATGTCTGAAGTCATTAGAATTTCTCAGATGGATTCATTCATAGAGATCTGAAAGATAGTGTAGTACCACATATCATAACGACAATATTCACTAGTTTTCCTTCATGAACAAGATTATTACATCATCGGACTTCAAAACTTTCTGGCTTTTGTTTTCAGCAAAAGAGAGAGAGAGAGTGTATTGCCCCCGTTAGGGTGTTACACCAACAAATACCCATTTACAAAAATCAAATACAATAAATCTAAATTAAAAATAATATTAATACAACTTGTTTTATATAGTATATGGCATTATACTTAATGTATTATTTATCGTCATATTATTATTGTATCATAATTTATGATCGTAGTGATCAGGAGCCATTTGCATTCTGCTAATGTTTACTCTCTTAAAATCATCAGCTTACTGCATTTTACTGACATCATCACAGCTATTAGTTTCTATATGAAACACATTTTGGAGATTTGATTTCTTTTATTATTATCATCAGAGCTGGGTTTAAAAAGGCAGCTTACCTTATTTATAAAAGCAGTAAATTAAATGAAGTAAAGGTGTGATTTCACCAGAATCAGACGTTGCTTTAGTGTTTAGTCTCTTCCAAAATGTTTGTGACCTGCACATTTTGTTTCTTCTGCCACAGCTACAACCGTAAATTTAGAGTCATACTTTTTTAAACATTTGCCTCTCCACTGAGTGATGATGAATAAAGATTCATTTATTTTTATCAATGGAAATCACCTTTGAAAATGAGCAATTTTTTTACATGTTGATAATTATATTGCAACCCTTAATAAACGTTTAGTTATGATAACTGACATCGGCAAACAGATATTTCTCAATTCGATTGTTTTCATGTCAGTACTTGCTGTTTTTTATGCAAATGTCTTTCACACAGTGGTAGGTGGTTGTTAATTACAGAGCCCCCCATTTACGTTCTCCGGATTCGCGGATTTCTCTCTGGACCATATTTACCCATTATTCGTGGAAAATTCGCCTATTCACGGTATTTTCCTATGTGAAATATCCAGAAATTCCTGTTTTTTTTTAAATAAATTTCATTATAAAATACACTTTTTGTGATAAAGCTATAAAAAAATCCAGGTCTATACATTTTTAGTGGGTTTTCCTTGAGTTTTACCTACCAAAACAGGCCGTTTTCAGCGTTTTTATAGGGGTTCTAACTATTCACCGAATCTAAAAATTTGCATGCGTATGCGGGGGGAGGGGGGTTGTTCTGGTACACATCCCCTGCGAGTACAGGGGGACCACTGTATATGAAATAGTAATGAATTCCTAGATAAGTCACACGGTTGGTAAGCCTTATTTAATGTATGAAGATTTGCATTTAACCTAATACATACACTTCCTAGGCCTATTTATTAGTTGAAAGCTAACTCAGATATAATATGCATTATCAATCATATCTACTAAAACTGAGACAGGCATACATAGCCTAGCCTAGTTTAAGCTACTATTGAAAATACATCTTGCACTATACTTAATGTATACTATGATGAAATCATGTTTTCGGAGGACATTTTCATTATTGCATGATACACAAGATCAGATGATACATGAGTGTCTATACAAATCATGGTTCTTTAGTATGCTCTCTATATTGTTGAGTTTGACAGGTAGTTTTTCATTGTTAATAAACTTTGTGTATTTCTGGAGCAAGCTCCAATTCTGAAATCCAAAAAAACACGAAAACTGAAATGAGTTTAGAACTAATGGTGGCTGATTCAAAAAACTTGCAAGATCATGGGAGTTCCCTGACCACGGAGTGCCAGATTTGAGAGGTCAGATTGTAACTTTTTTTAAATTTTTCAGAATATCTGTTGTGGCTTGTGGTTTGGGTCTATAATGCTACTGGTTCTTTTTGGATGTGGATGTACTTTAAACACAAGATATTTGAGAACCCTAAATTTTTCAGAACCCAAGGTTTTTCAGGACTGTTTTACTGAAAAGATTTGTTTCTGGATCAAAAGCATTTAGAAGACTCCATTTTTGCTTCTATGCCTCCTATTGTAATCACATGCTTTAGTTCAGTATTACATATGTAGAATGAACATTACGTATAGGAACATGGCAAGATGTACAAATCAACACTTGATGCATTTAGGCATGGTACAGGTTAAATTTTAGGTATGACCTCCAAACACACAAACTGCTCATACCTCTCAGGTACAGCATTTATCAAGGGAATGTTCAGATTTGAAGCATAATGTGCACTGCTGTGGTTTTAGTATGATAGGGGCATACTCCATTTCAACCACAGATATTTATTTTCTGAGGCTTACACTGTCCAATGAATTTTAATATTACAAATATGATTGTTTATTATGATCTTTTTTGCTGGTCATGAGTTTTCTTTACCAGATAATTACAGATATATTTTTTCTGGCAACTTTCTTGACTCATGACTCACGCTGATGCCCTTCATCTCTTTGACATGTTTTGAAAATGACAAATTTTAAATCAATTTGCATTTTTTATAGCTAAAAAACCTGCAGTCTTAACATTGGGATAAATCTCCTGTGCCAGCTAAAAACCAGTAAAAATCAATAAGAATTGTCTATGCAACGAATTGGTGGCATCTGGCAGCTGGCACAGAGATGAGGTAGAGGGAGGCCAGTGACACATCTTCAACCTCCTGACATATTAGTTTTTCTTCTACTGTCTTTCAGAGAAGACATCTTCTTTTGCTCTCTCCTCCCTAAGCCGGATGATTTATCCTAGTGTTAAGACGTAGGTTTGATCCGCACGAGACCAAATAAGTCATTTGAACATAGGTGGCTGTTTCAACCAACCATCCATTTGTAAAGCCAGAAGATTGGCTAGAGCCAGTAGTCAATGAAACACAGAAAGGAGAGCAATTGGAGCAAGTATAGTAGCAGGAGCCAGAAGTGACTGAAGCCAAGCGAGCTGCCAGAGCCAGGACAGCTGTTATGTTAAGGAGAGGACTTGAATCCAAGCAACATGTTTCATCCAGGAAAGCCACCAAAGCCAAAAGAACTGAAACCATGAAAGCCACTGGAGCCAGAAGAGAACCTGAAGCCACACGCTGCTTAAATCAGAAGAGCCACTAGAGCCAAAAGTCACAGCAAGTTACAATTAGAAGAGCCAGTGTAGCAACAAGAGCCAGGACAGCTGCTGGAGCATAGAGTGATGCTGAATCCAGCTGGGTGGCAGAATCCAGGAAAACCACTGGAGTCAGTGAATGAGCAGGAGCCAGGGTAGCCGGTAAAGCATCAGGACACAAATAGGCAGCTGGAGCTACATAAGCAGCTGGCAAGAGTCAGGAGAGTAACAGGATCCAGGGACTAGGTATTGAATTAAGTAGCCAGCAGCAATGGACAAGTAACAGCAACTTCATGGACGTCAACAGTAGCACAAACAAGCCAGGAGGGCATGGCATGTTGCATTCACAGCTGAAAATTATTGCATTTAGACAGGCATGAGCATCTCTGCTGAAGGAATTCTTGATGTACAAGGATTGCATGACTGCATGTGAATGGGAGGCAAGAATAGCTAAAGACAGTCACAGCAAGCATTTTCAAGCAATTGTACCACTCTGAAGCCAGTAGTATAAAAGGAACTGCACCAATACCCTTGCCAAGAACTCTTGCAAATAATGAACATGAGCCTGGGCACCATCACAGGATGAAGAGATGATTTCCCAATCTCAATAGCCACTGAAGATGCAATGGGTATCCACCTAACCAGAATTTCAAAGACTAAGGAAGAAGAGCAAGATAAGCAGAGCAATAGTGAAGGGAACAAAGAAAGGAACAGCTCCTTTACTAATCAATGTTGACCATCAGGTAAGGTTGCACAATAAAAGAAAATCTGGCACCAGCCATAATGAAGGTACACAATGTAAGCTGACTGGGCACATGACAGTTGGACCAAAAGACTTAATAAACGACTTTGAAGAAGGAAAACACTCATACAAAAATGACACATTCTGCTTGGGAAAGTTCCCCAAACCTGGAGAATAAGCCTAGCAAGATTAAGAAATATTTTAGAAACTGAAATTCATGTCAAACCCTTTAACCATGGCACATTGCAAAAAGAAAAATAAGCTAAATACCGAACTTCATTCATAAAATACTGTATATTCTAGTCACAAAAACTAGTAAAAATTTTTAAGATGACAACTGTATACAAAATAGAAAACTATCTTGCACAATAAAAAAATATTGTTACAAGCAAACCTCTCTAGTATGTTATACACAAACTCTAGTTCCTCGTTGGATGAGTGGTTAATGTGCTCACCTACCGATTCAGTCGTCGCGAGTTCAATTCTCCGCTCTGCCAGCGTGGAATCAGAGGATTTTATTTCTGGTAATTAGAAATTAATTTCACAAAATAATGTGGTTCAGACCACAATAAGCTGTAGGTTCCACTGGTTCCTAGCCACATAAAAATATCTAATCCTTCGGGCTAGCCCTAGGAGAGCTGTTAATCAGCTCGGTGGTCTGATTAGACTAAGATATAACTCCTACCCAACATCATCATTACCAATATAAACCATGACCAGAATTAACGGCAGAGTAATGGAAAAAGGAAAATAATCAAATTAAGCAACTTATTATTAATAGGTGTTAGTTTTTCCAGACCTCTGAGTCTCAAGTAGACTCTTCTCGGGCTGGTTCTCAGGGATCAATCCTGAGAAAGAAAAAAAAAAGAAGAAGAAAAAAAAAAAATTAGACTATTTGAGAAACCCGTCTTATTTAAAAAATTTATGATTTTATTAATTGAAAAATCCCTGCTTTCCGCAAGAATATTTTTCATTTCCGAACTCCGCAGATAAATAGATCTTTGCTGGGTCCAATTTGGGCACTCAACAAGCAAATGCTGTACTGTCATGGGTGTTTGACATCTGTTACATTTCACTGGGTCAGCATGTGGTGTTGACATCAAGTGACCATGTGAGAATCTTGTGTGTCTATACGTAGCCTTGCTAGGATCACCTCTTTTGCTCTTTCCTCCTGTGAGGATGTCCTCCATGCATAGACTTCAGTTTTTATATTTTTAAGTTTATTTGTTGTTGGCACCGAGGCCCATTCTTCTTTCCAATCCTGGTAAATTAATGTTTTAACTGATTTTACCCAGTCTGACACTGGGGCATATGAAATTGTTGGAGGGATAGTGCAGGCTAATTTGGCAGCAGAGTCTGCATATTCATTTCCTTTTATTCCCACGTGTGCTGGGATCCAACATATTTCCATTGATATTCCTGATTGGAGGAGTTGATGAATTTTTATTTGAATTTCCTGTACTATTTGGTTTCCTGGTTTATACTGTCTTATTGCATCTATAGCGCTACGTGAGTCACTGAAAATAACAGAGACACTTGCTTTTGCCTCAGATATCATATCTAGAGCCATCTGTATGGCTGTGACTTCAGCAGTAAATACTGATGATATTGAAGGTAGGCTTTTTTTACTTAACATATTTTTTGAATATGCAGATGCTCCTACTCCAACATTATTTTTGGAGCCATCTGTATATATCATAAATTTGTCGCCTTTTCTTCTAATGTGCTCCAAAGCATGTTGGCGGTACATTTCCGTACTTGTCATTTGTTTTTTGAGTAGGTAAGACAGGGAGGTACATATCTTTACTCTATTTAAATTCCATGGTGGTGGCAATTCCATTGGTGGGTGAAAAATTGGATTCATATTATGTATGTCATTATGTATCTAGCTCTTTTGGGAAAGAGCTAGTACTATTAACTGCTGTTACTTGATTACAGTTTTGGAAGCAGTAAGTTGCAGGAGACGATTCTGCTTGCATTGAAAGACCTCTTTGTATTGTTATTAAATTACGGTGATGTTTTAAGGGCAAAACACCTGCCTCCACCAAAAGTGAGTTTGTTGGGGACGATCGGAAAGCTCCTGTGCACAATCGCACGCCTCCATGGTGCACTGCATCGAGAGATTTTAATGCAGATTCTGAGGCGGATGAATATATTGGACAGCAGTAATCTATTATGGATAAGACTGTTGCCTTATATATCATTAATAAAAATGTCTCGCTTTGCTCCCCAATTAGTGTGTGATAACTTTTTTAATATGGCAAGGGCTTTGATGCCCTTGGCTTTAATGTATTTGATGTGCTCTTTCCATTTAAATGTTGATCAAATATTACTCCTAGATACTTGATTTTTGTACAAAATTGTATTTCAGTGCTATAAAGATGCAGTTTGATTGTTTGGTTCTTCATCCACCTTTTGTCTTTGTAGAAGACGATTGCTTTTGTTTTATCAGTTGAAAATTTAAATCCAACTGAATTTGCCCAACTACATATATTTGAAATGGCAGTACTGAGAACTCTCTGAGCATGTCTCAGATTACTACTCGTATAGTAAATGACAACTCATCAAACATATAAACTGTTTTTTACACCACTTGGTAAATTTATAGTAATGTCATTGATTGCTAAAGCAAACAATGTACAGCTCAAGACACTACCTTGAGGGATTCCTTCTTCCAGTTTATAGGTTACTGAGTAGGAATTTTCTACTCTTACTTGAAAAGTTCTGTTTGTTAAGAAGTTCTTAATAAATATTGGTAAGTGGCCTCTTAGTCCCTTGGAGTG
The DNA here is from genome assembly GCF_015104395.2 of Macrobrachium nipponense. Classification (NCBI taxonomy): domain Eukaryota; kingdom Metazoa; phylum Arthropoda; class Malacostraca; order Decapoda; family Palaemonidae; genus Macrobrachium; species Macrobrachium nipponense. The sequence continues at coordinate 32,435,288 of NC_087216.1, forward strand.
GAGTTTTTGCATGATGTTATGTTTCCATGTTGTATCGTATGCTTTTTCTATATCAAAAAATATAGCAACTGTTAATTTCTTTTGTTCAAAGCCTTTTTTGATATGATCTTCTAAATGTGTTAAGGGATCTAGGGTTGATCTGCCAGCTATTGAACCAGATTGTGTTGGTGTTAAAATGGATTCTTTGGTTATTACATACGTTAATCGTGCATTAACCATTTTTTCTAAGATTTTGCATAGGCAACTTGTTAGAGATATCGGTCTATAATTGGATGGATTACTTGCATCCTTTCCTGGTTTGTTTATTGGAATAATTATGGCATGTTTCCATTTATCAGGAAAGACACGTTTTAGCCAGATACTATTGTAAAATTTTAATAAATATGATTTAGCTATAGGAGCTAATTTTTCTATCATTTTCAAATGATATTTTATCATATCCTGGTGCAGAGGGATGGCAAGAGTTGATGGCATTATCTAGTTCATCCATGTTAAAAATATAGTTATATTCCAGGTCTTCAAGAGTTTCAAAATTGAGTATTATATTTTCTTTTTGTTTTCTGATACTTTGAAAATGTGTATCTAGGCTGGAGTAAGCACTGATGTTTTCAAAATGTTTCCCAATTATGTTTGATATTTCATAAGTATCATGGTATATTTTTCCATTTAAATGTATTGCACTTCTTGGAGGTCTTATATGTTTTCCATTGATTTTCCTTATCTTTTGCCAGACATCCCTTGTGGATGTGTTTGAAGATATGTTTGAGACATATTCCTTCCATGATGCGATTTTTTCAGCTATTACCGTTTTTCTAAATTTGGCTGTATATTTGTTATATAGTGGTTTAATGTGGTTAATTGTTATGTTTGTTTGTTATAACTATTTTGTTTAATATGTTTATACTATAGGGCATTTTGTTGAGTGATTTAAGGCGAGTTTTGAGTCTGTTTAGATTGCGACTCAATATATGTTTTATTTTACTTAATGTTGTTAATGTTGGATTCCACCATGGGACAGGGGATTTTGTGGAATGTGTTTTGGTTTTTGGAATACTTTTATCTGCAGCATTTATTATGAAGTTTGAGAAGGATTCACATGTAGTATTGTGATCTTCATTATGTGGGAATGGTGGTATGTTTCGTGTGTATAGGAAATATTTATCCCAGTTAGCTTTTTGGATATTATATCTTGTAGGTGGCAATATTTTGACATTACTTAAGTAGTTCAGAATGATTGGGAAATGGTCACTTGTGTATGAATCGTCTAGGACGTTCCATTCAAATTTCTCCGCTACATCATTTGAACATAATGAAATGTCAATTGAAGAAAAGGTTAGGTGTGTATTTGAAAAATATGTTGGAACTTCACTTTCATTGAGACAATACAGATTGTGTTTCATTATAGTATTCTCTATGTTGATTCCGGATGTGTCAGTGGGGTTATTAATATCCCATAATGGATTATGTGCATTAAAATCTCCTACTATAAGTAGTGGTTCCTGTATACTTTTGCTAATAAGTTCAGAAAAATCACTGAAATTTGCATTGAAATTTGGTTGGTTATATAAATTACAAATAGTAATTTTACTTTTATCAGGCATATACAGTTTAATTGATGTTATTTGATATGGCATAGATGGTATGTCAACAGGTTCATATGTAATGCTATTATGAACGTATATGGCTGTGCCTAATTTTCCACCGTCAGTTGGTGAATAACAGGCAATTTTATAGTGTTGGATATTTGTAGGGTTACTTCCTATATGTTGTAGACATATGCACATTGGGTTGTGGTCTCGTATGATTCTTTGTAATTCACCCAGACGTTGTCGGGTTAAGAGACCATTTATATTCCATTGAATGATTTTATATTCCATTATTGGGAGGAATTATTGTTAAATTCTGTAAATTGATTGCTGATTTTACTTTATCTCGTAGTTTATATGCATTTGAATTTATTTGTGGTTTTTTAATCGTTGTATTTGTATGTTGGTTATTAGATTCTGCAGTTGTTTGTTTTTCATAGTTGAATATTAATAAGTCTATTTTTGATTTTATAATTTCCTTTTTGTATTTTAAGGATTCAGAACATAATTCGTTCTCATGTTGGTGTGTTAAAGGGCACCTCCTTAATTTGGTAAAATTGTCAATACAATTTCGTACTGTGTCCTCTACATGCACAACTAAACACCATCAATCTGAAACATCAATGGATCTGTGGTAATTCAGAATTCCACCGAAAAATCATGTTTATCAATAATCCTAATACCCAGTACCAGAGAACACTTTATGATATATATCTGTTAATGACAATCAAGTTTTATGGCGCCATAATGTGCCAAGTCCGGTTACTGGTACCAATAACGGAACCAGGGACTGAATCAAAATATATTTCTAAGTAACTCTGTTGGCAAATTGGCTCCTTGCATTCTCAGAGATCCTCAAAATAACAGTGAATGGGCTTACCAAGTAATTTTGGCATGGATAACACATCACAGTATTCTAATGTAATAACAACTGGTGTCAGTCAGTTAACTTGGCTTTTCTTCAATAGATATTTTTAGAAATTTCACGTTATTATTTACGGGGCAGCATTCAGTATTCTAAGAAATATATAGAATGCATCGGCAGGCTAATGTAATAACAGACTATACAGCTTGTGGCATGCATTAGAAAAATAGCTATTTGTGAGATGCCTGAAAAATGGGGGGCTGACTATAGCACCTAGATGCCAAAACAGGGTAAGTAAGAGATAATGGATACTATTGGACAGCAGAACAAAAACCTCCATCTTACATGTTAACACTTAACACTTGAGGTAGTTAACAAATAAGCTAAATCTTTAAAAGAATTACTAATCCATGATGAAGGTTCATGACTTCTTTCTTCTCTTGGCAAACCCATTTCCTCTAACACCCATTATATAATCAAAGTAAAGTGAGAAGTTTGTACACTGTATGGATACACAGTTCACACAGAAGTAGGCCCTGAAAAGACAAAATTAAGAGCCAACAAAAAACTTCTTGGCTCCCAATCCCACCTATATTTTCTCTAGATATATGTACGTATCTTAAGATAGTAAAATGACCGTACAAGTTGTCAAAAAAAAAAAAAAAAAAAAAAAAAAAAAAAAAAGTAATAAAATAGAAAATTACAAATTTGTACAAGAACTGGCATACCCTATTACTACCTCTAAGAGAAGCACTAGGACATAATTGGCAACAAATATGCTACAACAGATCTAAGAATTGTTAATTATGTTGATCATATAAATACCACGGCAATTATACCACGCTTAAGTGAAAGAAAGAGATAACTATGTATGCTCAAGAATGTAAATAAACGGTCATTTTGTTGTTACAATTGTATGGAATGACATTTTTAAAAACCAAAAATCTACAATACCATCCCAGGAATAGAATAATTTTTTAGTGTTTTTATATAATTAATTCTGTGAATTGCTGTTATCCCTAGAACCCTGAAACATGTTATATGTCAATTTCTAAAAACACCCTTCAATTTTAAATTTTCTAAAAACACCCTTCAATTTTAAATTTTCTAAAAACACCCTTCAATTTTAAATTTTCTAAAAACACCCTTCAATTTTAAATAAGAGTGAGACTGAAAAAATGAAACTAAAAACCCAATTAAATATGCATAAGCCAGAATCTTTCAAAAATAGTTCTCATGGTTGACAGATGTATGGTAATCCTGCGGTTCATCATTGAAACTGATTTCTTTCTAAAGATAATTTTCTAAGAGGCAACACTTAAAGAATGACACTTACCAAGGATCTCTCCTCCTTGTAATAAACTTCTTTTGGCTCCTAACCTTAAAAACTGGATGTACATAAAGATCCTGTGGCATTACAACAAATCAAAGTTCTAAATTTTCCTTGCTTCTTGAACTTGTGATATAACTTACAAGTAAAAGTGATGGCTTTTGTATGCTAATAGCAGGAACAGACATTTATAACAAACAACCTTATCCATGAACAGCTAAAGAGATTAAAACAATACTAGTGTATGTATGAGCATCTAACTACTGTGCCATATTTTACTGTATTTAAGCCTATGCATTAGAAAAGGCATCCCACATATGGTAGCCAAGACGCAAGGAAGGAATGGCAGGCACAGCAAGCAATTTGACCTACTGCCAAGTTATATATTCTAAAGATAGCCACTGAATAGTACTGCATACTAAGAAACATCCCTTTCAAAACTACATGATCACATTCAGTCAAGACCATAAATACTTCAATGTGTAAGCTCCTTAATTTTCCAAGATAGAAGGCCACTTGTTGCTGTTGCTATAGTAGACTCTTTGCTGGAGCAATAAATATTAAACTTACAATTGTAAATACCCGTAGTTAACATTAGTGGAGAAGACGTCCACACGTCTCACATGAATTTACTTTTCTATCTCTTACATAAAATATTTTTCAATTTCTGTACTTGTTTTTCCATAATGAGCTACTTTCCCTACTGTGGCTCTTAGGTTTGTAACATTCTATTTTTTCCAGGATTGAAGCTATTAATAATAATAATTAATAATTAATAATAAAATAATAATAATAATAAGAATGTACATTGGACAGGTAACTTACTACTAATAAAAATAAGGATGTTTTCCACCTCAGTCTTATGTACTCTTCTCAGGCTAAAAAGTACTGCACTAGTAAAATATGAATAAAGGTTGAGAATTGATTTGAATCCTTATTGGAAAACAAAAAGGACTGGCATAGGAGTTCTGCTGAATGCACAGCTATTCTAGAAGCTTTTGTTCATATTGAAATGTAACGTAGTTCTTTGAAAAAAATGAAATGATTTACTGTGTGCAACAGGTTTTTGTCTACCTTTAGTTTCTTTTCCTTTTTTGACTGCCATCAGTATTAATAGAACAAGGGCTAAAAATGAAAAATCTTACACTAACATTAGCAGAGCACTAAACAACTCTCTATTACTCTGTTCTTATTACCTCTCAGACCTACGTGAGAGTTCTATTATAACATTTTATCAATCCAAAGAAACCTCATAATCACATGAGTTAATAAAATAAAATGGAAAAGTAAATCCACAGTAATATGTCTGATCTGTTATTTAAAATACAAAGCAGAGAGCTTTCGAAGACCTGCACGGTCCTCCTTGTCAATCTGAATACAATTACTAACAGTGACCATACAAGAACTCTGTTTTTCGACTAGTTTACAAATAGCCTGTTTGATGATGTAGTTGGCTCTTCACGTTATCCCTCGTTCTCCAATGGCAAACCAGCTAATCGCCTAGATCTTCGAAGTGGCGGTTCGTCTCTTGAATCGTTTGATATGTTATCCATAGCAGCTTGGGCGCCTGCAACTAGGGACACGGGATGGGTCTCTGTTACCTGAACGAAAGAAGATGAGGCAGCGGCAGTATCAGAGGTGGCTAGATTATTGGTGTTATTACCATGCAACCTATATCTGTTATAATCCCTGATAAACTGACAGCAAATTATTTCATTCAAAATAAATAATTTGCTGTCAGTTTATCAGGGATTATAACAGATATAGGTTGCATGGTAATAACACCAATAATCTAGCCACCTCTGATACTGCCGCTGCCTCATCTTCTTTCGTTCAGGTAACAGAGACCCATCCGTGTCCCTAGTTGCAGGCGCCCAAGCTGCTATGGATAACATATCAAACGATTCAAGAGACGAACCGCCACTTCGAAGATCTAGGCGATTAGCTGGTTTGCCGTTGGAGAACGAGGGGATAACGTGAAGAGCCAACTACATCATCAAACAGGCTATTTGTAAACTAGTCGAAAAACAGAGTTCTTGTATGGTCACTGTTAGTAATTGTATTCAGATTGACAAGGAGGACCGTGCAGGTCTTCGAAAGCTCTCTGCTTTGTATTTTAAATAACAGATCGACATATTACTGTGGATTTACTTTTCCATTTTATTTTATCAATGTTTACGAATGCTGTTTAATCCTTTTTTCTCTTTCTCCGTATGTCTGTTCTCGATGGATTTGCATTTTTTTTTTTTTTTTTGCATTA
>NC_087216.1:32441828-32459419 GCF_015104395.2 Macrobrachium nipponense
TAATGCAAAAAAAAAAAAAAAAATGCAAATCCATCGAGAACAGACATACGGAGAAAGAGAAAAAATGATTAAACAGCATTCGTAAACATTGATAAAATGTTATAATAGAACTCTCATGTAGGTCTGAGAGGTAATAAGAACAGAGTAATAGAGAGTTATTTAGTGCTCTGCTAATGTTAGTGTAAGATTTTTCATTTTTAGCCCTTGTTCTATTAATACTGATGGCAGTCAAAAAAGGAAAAGAAACTAAAGGTAGACAAAAACCTGTTGCACACAGTAAATCATTTCATTTTTTTCAAAGAACTATGTTACATTTCAATATGAACAAAAGCTTCTAGAATAGCTGTGCATTCAGCAGGACTCCTATGCCAGTCCTTTTTGTTTTCCAATAAGGATTCAAATCAATTCTCAACCTTTATTCATATTTTACTAGTGCAGTACTTTTTTAGCCTGAGAAGAGTACATAAGACTGAGGTCTGGAAAAACATCCTTTTTATTATTAGTAGTAGTACTGTCCAATGTATATTATTATTATTATTATTATTATTATTATTATTATTATTATTATTATTAATAGCTTCAATCCTGGAAAAAATAGAATGTTACAAACCTAAGAGCCACAGTAGGGAAAGTAGCTCATTATGGAAAAACAAGTACAGAAATTAAGAAATATTTTATGTAAGAGATAGAAAAGTAAAGTCATGTGAGACGTGTGGACGTCTTCTCCACTAATGTTAACTACGGGTATTTACAATTGTAAGTTTAATATTTATTGCTCCAGCAAAGAGTCTACTATAGCAACAGCAACAAGTGGCCTTCTATCTTGGAAAATTAAGGAGCTTACACATTGAAGTATTTATGGTCTTGATTGAATGTGATCATGTAGTTTTGAAAGGGATGTTTCTTAGTATGCAGTACTATTCAGTGGCTATCTTTAGAATATATAACTTGGCAGTAGGTCAAATTGCTTGCTGTGCCTGCCATTCCTTCCTTGCGTCTTGGCTACCATATGTGGGATGCCTTTTCTAATGCATAGGCTTAAATACAGTAAAATATGGCACAGTAGTTAGATGCTCATACATACACAAGTATTGTTTTAATCTCTTTAGCTGTTCATGGATAAGGTTGTTTGTTATAAATGTCTGTTCCTGCTATTAGCATACAAAAGCCATCACTTTTACTTGTAAGTTATATCACAAGTTCAAGAAGCAAGGAAAATTTAGAACTTTGATTTGTTGTAATGCCACAGGATCTTTATGTATATCCAGTTTTTAAGGTTAGGAGCCAAAAGAAGTTTATTACAAGGAGGAGAGATCCTTGGTAAGTGTCATTCTTTAAGTGTTACCTCTTAGGAAATTATCCTTAGAAAAAAATCAGTTTCAGTGATGAACCGCAGGATTACCATACATCTGTCAACCATGAGAACTATTTTTGAAAGATTCTGGCTTATGCATATTTAATTGGGTTTTTAGTTTCATTTTTTCAGTCTCACTCTTATTTAAAATTGAAGGGTGTTTTTAGAAAGTTTAAAATTGAAGGGTGTTTTTAGAAAATTAAAAATTGAAGGGTGTTTTTAGAAATTGACATATAACATGTTTCAGGGTTCTAGGGATAACAGCAATTCACAGCATTAATTATATAAAAACACTAAAAAATTATTCTATTCCTGGGATGATATTGTAGATTTTTGGTTTTTAAAAATGTCATTCCATACAATTGTAACAACAAAATGACCATTTATTTACATTCTTGAGCATACATAGTTATCTCTTTCTTTCACTTAAGCGTGGTATAATTGCCGTGGTATTTATATGATCAACATAATTAACAATTCTTAGATCTGTTGTAGCATAATTGTTGCCAATTATGTCCTAGTGCTTCTCTTAGAGGTAGTAATAGGGTATGCCAGTTCTTGTACAAATTTGTAATTTTCTATTTTATTACTTTTTTTTTTTTTTTTTTTTTGACAACTTGTACGGTCATTTTACTATCTTAAGATACGTACATATATCTAGAGAAAATATAGGTGGGATTGGGAGCCAAGAAGTTTTTTGTTGGCTCTTAATTTTGTCTTTTCAGGGCCTACTTCTGTGTGAACTGTGTATCCATACAGTGTACAAACTTCTCACTTTACTTTGATTATATCATGGGTGTTAGAGGAAATGGGTTTGCCAAGAGAAGAAAGAAGTCATGAACCTTCATCATGGATTAGTAATTCTTTTAAAGATTTAGCTTATTTGTTAACTACCTCAAGTGTTAACATGTAAGATGGAGGTTTTTGTTCTGCTGTCCAATATCCATTATCTCTTACTTACCCTGTTTTGGCATCTAGGTGCTATAGTCAGCCCCCCATTTTTCAGGCATCTCACAAATAGCTATTTTTCTAATGCATGCCACAAGCTGTATAGTCTGTTATTACATTAGCCTGCCGATGCATTCTATATATTACTTAGAATACTGATGCTGCCCATAAATAATAACGTGAAATTTCTAAAAATATCTATTGAAGAAAAGCCAAGTTAACTGACTGACACCAGTTGTTGTTACATTAGAATACTGTGATGTGTTATCCATGCCAAAATTACTTGGTAAGCCCATTCACTGTTATTTTGAGGATCTCTGAGAATGCAAGGAGCCAATTTGCCACACGGTTCCGTTATTGGTACCAGTAACCGGACTTGGCACATTATGGCGCCATAAAACTTGATTGTCATTAACAGATATATATATCATAAAGTGTTCTCTGGTACTGGGTATTAGGATTATTGATAAACATGATTTTTCGGTGGAATTCTGAATTACCACAGATCCATTGATGTTTCAGATTGATGGTGTTTAGTTGTGCATGTAGTTGCTTAATTTGATTATTTTCCTTTTTCCATTACTCTGCCGTTAATTCTGGTCATGGTTTATATTGGTAATGATGATGTTGGGTAGGAGTTATATCTTAGTCTAACCAGACCACCGAGCTGATTAACAGCTCTCCTAGGGCTAGCCCGAAGGATTAGATATTTTTATGTGGCTAGGAACCAGTGGAACCTACAGCTTATTGTGGTCTGAACCACATTATTTTGAGAAATTAATTTCTAACTACCAGAAATAAAATCCTCTGATTCCACGTTGGCAGAGCGGAGAATTGAACTCGCGACGACTGAATCGGTAGGTGAGCACATTAACCACTCATCCAACGAGGAACTAGAGTTTGTGTATAACATACTAGAGAGGTTTGCTTGTAACAATATTTTTTATTGTGCAAGATAGTTTTCTATTTTGTATACAGTTGTCATCTTAAAAATTTTTACTAGTTTTTGTGACTAGAATATACAGTATTTTATGAATGACTTTCGGTAATTAGCTTATTTTTCTTTTTGCAATGTGCCATGGTTAAAGGGTTTGACATGAATTTCAGTTTCTAAAATATTTCTTAATCTTGCTAGGCTTATTCTCCAGGTTTGGGGAACTTTCCCAAGCAGAATGTGTCATTTTTGTATGAGTGTTTTCCTTCTTCAAAGTCGTTTATTAAGTCTTTTGGTCCAACTGTCATGTGCCCAGTCAGCTTACATTGTGTACCTTCATTATGGCTGGCGCCAGATTTTCTTTTATTGTGCAACCTTACCTGATGGTCAACATTGATTAGTAAAGGAGCTGTTCCTTTCTTTGTTCCCTTCACTATTGCTCTGCTTATCTTGCTCTTCTTCCTTAGTCTTTGAAATTCTGGTTAGGTGGATACCCATTGCATCTTCAGTGGCTATTGAGATTGGGAAATCTTCTCTTCATCCTGTGATGGTGCCCAGGCTCATGTTCATTATTTGCAAGAGTTCTTGGCAAGGGTATTGGTGCAGTTCCTTTTATACTACTGGCTTCAGAGTGGTACAATTGCTTGAAAATGCTTGCTGTGACTGTCTTTAGCTATTCTTGCCTCCCATTCACATGCAGTCATGCAATCCTTGTACATCAAGAATTCCTTCAGCAGAGATGCTCATGCCTGTCTAAATGCAATAATTTTCAGCTGTGAATGCAAACATGCCATGCCCCTCCTGGCTTGTTTTGTGCTACTGTTGACGTCCATGAAGAGTTGCTGTTACTTGTCCATTGCTGCTGGCTACTTAATTCAATACCTAGTCCCTGGATCCTGTTACTCTCCTGACTTGCCAGCTGCTTATGTAGCTCCAGCTGCCTATTTGTGTCCTGATGCTTTACCGGCTACCCTGGCTCCTGCTCATTCACTGACTCCAGTGGTTTTCCTGGATTCTGTCACCCAGCTGGATTCTGCCACCCAGCTGGATTCAGCATCACTCTATGCTCCAGCAGCTGTCCTGGCTCTTGTTGCTACACTGGCTCTTCTAATTGTAACTTGCTGTGACTTTTGGCTCTAGTGGCTCTTCTGATTTAAGCAGCGTGTGGCTTCAGGTTCTCTTCTGGCTCCAGTGGCTTTCATGGTTTCAGTTCTTTTGGCTTTGGTGGCTTTCCTGGATGAAACATGTTGCTTGGATTCAAGTCCTCTCCTTAACATAACAGCTGTCCTGGCTCTGGCAGCTCGCTTGGCTTCAGTCACTTCTGGCTCCTGCTACTATACTTGCTCCAATTGCTCTCCTTTCTGTGTTTCATTGACTACTGGCTCTAGCCAATCTTCTGGCTTTACAAATGGATGGTTGGTTGAAACAGCCACCTATGTTCAAATGACTTATTTGGTCTTATGCGGATCAAACCTACGTCTTAACACTAGGATAAATCATCCGGCTTAGGGAGGAGAGAGCAAAAGAAGATGTCTTCTCTGAAAGACAGTAGAAGAAAAACTAGTATGTCAGGAGGTTGAAGATGTGTCACTGGCCTCCCTCTACCTCATCTCTGCCAGCTGCCAGATGCCACCAATTCGTTGCATAGACAATTCTTATTGATTTTTACTGGTTTCTAGCTGGCACAGGAGATTTATCCTAATGTTAAGACTGCAGGTTTTTTAGCTATAAAAAATGCAAATTGATTTAAAATTTGTCATTTTCAAAACGTGTCAAAGAGATGAAGGGCATCAGCGTAAGTCATGAGTCAAGAAAGTTGCCAGAAAAAATATATTGTAATTATCTGGTAAAGAAAACTCATGACCAGCAAAAAAGATCATAATAAACAATCATATTTGTAATATTAAAATTCATTGGACAGTTTAAGCCTCAGAAAATAAATATCTGTGGTTGAAATGGAGAAGTATGCCCCTATCATACTAAAACCACAGCAGTGCACATTATGCTTCAAATCTGAACATTCCCTTTATAAATGCTGTACCTGAGAGGTATGAGCAGTTTGTGTGTTTGGAGATCATATCTAAAATTTAACCTGTACCATACCTAAATGCATCAAGTGTTGATTTGTACATCTTGCCATGTTCCTATACGTAATGTTCATTCTACATATGTAGTACTGAACTAAAGCATGTGATTACAATAGGAGGCATGGAAGCAAAAATGGAGTCTTCTAAATGCTTTTGATCCAGAAACAAATCTTTTCAGTAAAACAGTCCTGAAAAACCTTGTGTTCTGAAAAATTTAGGGTTCTCAAATATCTTGTGTTTAAAGTACATCCACATCCAAAAAGAACCAGTAGCATTATAGACCCAAACCACAAGCCACAACAGATATTCTGAAAAATTAAAAAAAAAGTTACAATCTGACCTCTCAAATCTGGCACTCCGTGGTCAGGGAACTCCCATGATCTTGCGAGTTTTTTGAATTAGCCACCATTAGTTCTAAACTCATTTTAGTTTTCGTGTTTTTTTGGATTTCAGAATTGGAGCTTGCTCCAGAAATACACAAAGTTTATTAACAATGAAAAACTACCTGTCAAACTCAACAATATAGAGAGCATACTAAAGAACCATAATTTGTATAGACACTCAAGTATCATCTGATCTTGTGTATCATGCAATAATGAAAATGTCCTATGAAAACATGATTTCATCATAGTATACATTAAGTATAGTGCAAGATGTATTTTCAGTAGTAGCTTAAACTAGGCTAGGCTATGTATGCCTGTCTTTCAGTTTTAGTAGATCTGATTTGATAATGCATATTATCTGAGTTAGCTTTCAACTAATAAATAGGCCTAGGAAGTGTATGTATTAGGTTAAATGCAAATCTTCATACATTAAATAAGGCTTACCAACCGTGTGACTTGTCTAGGAATTCATTACTATTTCATATACAGTGGTCCCCCTGTACTCGCAGGGGATGTGTACCAGAACAACCCCCCCCCCCTCCCCCCGCATACGCATGCAAATTTTTAGATACGGTGAATAGTTGGAACCCCTATAAAAACGCTGAAAACGGCCTGTTTTGGTAGGTAAAACTCAAGGAAAACCCACTAAAAATGTATAGACCTGGATTTTTTTATAGCTTTATCACAAAAAGTGTATTTTATAATGAAATTTATTTTAAAAAAAACAGGAATTTCTGGATATTTCACATAGGAAAATACCGTGAATAGGCGAATTTTCCACGAATAATGGGTAAATATGGTCCAGAGAGAAATCCGCAAATCCGGAGAACGTAAATGGGGGGCTCACTGTAATTAACAACCACCTACCACTGTGTGAAAGACATTTGGATAAAAAACAGCAAGTACTGAAATGAAAACAATCGAATTGAGAAATATCTGTTTGCCGATGTCAGTTATCATAACTAAACGTTTATTAAGGGTTGCAATATAATTATCAACATGTAAAAAAATTGCTCATTTTCAAAGGTGATTTCCATTGATAAAAATAAATGAATCTTTATTCATCATCACTCAGTGGAGAGGCAAATGTTTAAAAAAGTATGACTCTAAATTTACGGTTGTAGCTGTGGCAGAAGAAACAAAATGTGCAGGTCACAAACATTTTGGAAGAGACTAAACACTAAAGCAACGTCTGATTCTGGTGAAATCACACCTTTACTTCATTTAATTTACTGCTTTTATAAATAAGGTAAGCTGCCTTTTTAAACCCAGCTCTGATGATGATGATAATAAAAGAAATCAAATCTCCAAAATGTGTTTCATATAGAAACTAATAGCTGTGATGATGTCAGTAAAATGCAGTAAGCTGATGATTTTAAGAGAGTAAACATTAGCAGAATGCAAATGGCTCCTGATCACTACGATCATAAATTATGATACAATAATAATATGACGATAAATAATACATTAAGTATAATTCCATATACTATATAAAACAAGTTGTATTAATATTATTTTTAATTTAGATTTATTGTATTTGATTTTTGTAAATGGGTATTTGTTGGTGTAACACCCTAACGGGGGCAATACACTCTCTCTCTTTCTTTTGCTGAAAACAAAAGCCAGAAAGTTTTGAAGTCCGATGATGTAATAATATTCTTGTTCATGAAGGAAAACTAGTGAATATTGTCGTTATGATATGTGGTACTACACTATCTTTCAGATCTCTATGAATGAATCCATCTGAGAAATTCTAATGACTTCAGACATGTATCGTGTTTTGAAGTATCTGAACAGTTTTGTTTTGCAGTTTTAGCCTTATTTTAGTGTAAATTTAGCGAAATTAATGTTTTTCAGTAAAAAACAAATGGGAAATTCGATGAACGAAATCTAATGAAAACTGTATATTCACCTTATTTGCTGATTATACCAACTAAAACTAATCAGTTATCTTTACCATCAACATGTAGTAAATTACTCATTTAAATATTAATAATGATATGCTCCCAAAGACATTTGTTGTTTTCATCAACTTTAGAAGTACTATACGTACAGTCAACTCCTCTTGAGATTGGTCACACACGGTTTACTCGATGCTTGTGTATGCAAATAGTTTTAACTTATTTTATGTCAAGTCCTGAAAACAAATATGTTAAAAGAAATTTTGTCAGAATACTCTTCATTCTTGATCCAGTTACTGAGTTTTATTCTTTAAAATATAAGTTTTATTAAGCCTTTGGGGCACCATTACATCTCGTGGCATGACCGATACCTAATACTACTAATAATGATAATTCTAGTCAGCTGCCATACTGGTTTTAGCAGATCTGTCTCCATCGAATTTCCTGCCACTTGTAGCTTATAGAGTATACTGGTGTCAGTAGCTATTCTATCTTACTTCACATTTCTGGCTTTTGTAGTAATGGTTCTAGCAGTCCTTCTAGTTCCAGCAGCTCTCTTGACCTAATCTGCTCTTCTGCTTCACTAGTAGTTTTGGCTCCTTTCATTCTCTTGGGTGCTGCAGCTCTACTAGCTAAAACTGTTTTTAGGGCTTCTACTGCTCTTCTTGCCTTGCTACTTTCCTTGATCCTGCTCACTATCTAGCTCTGGCCATAACCTGCCTTTAGCTTTAGTTAGGCCTTTAGCAACGTCCCACATGTCAACCATGGTGGCATCCTAGCTTACTGCCATGTACCTATCTTTGTGCCTTGCCTGCCTTCACTCTTCTGTTTTATTGCCACAAGCTTCAGAGTCCCAACTAAACCTTGTCTACAACAATAGTATTACGCCTATCAGAATCTCAGTCAGTTAATGTAAGTAAAGGTATTTTCATCTTTAGACAGCATCATTGTTTCCATCTGGATCCTCTCTTTGCTCCTGTTTCAAGTCTGTCATTGATCTGGCTCCTGCTTTCACTCATCTTTCATGTGTTCCTTCACTGCCCTCCTGGATTTCCTGGCTGTGTTCATGCAAAACAAGAATTCTGTTCAATTGCCATATTTGTCTTGCTGAAGTAACCACCTTTGTTTTGGGCATACTTTTCAATTCCTTTAGCAGCTCTCACATTGATTCTTCACCTGAGGTGATTGCACTTTTCGTGAGCACTTTCCTGGCTCCTATTTTCTTTGGTCCTTGGGTTTTGGTTTTCAGAGGAATCTCTGTAGTGTCTACAGTCACACACAAGCCCAATTATATTCTTATGCCTCATGATTACTTTTGTATAGTCTTGCGTGGCCAAGACCTTGCTTGTTTTTCTTGCCTTGTGTATGACAGGCTTGCAAGCTGCATAGTTAAGGTTAGTAACTGCTAATACTTGTTGAGGAAGGAAATAAGTTTAAAGACTCCTGGCATAAGCATCTCCAATCATGTAACACCATTCTTTGCATAGTTCTTCAAGCCACTTTTGGCCATTATGATCATCATAGCTTCTATAAATGGCATGGACATAAGAAGAAGAAACCCTACAAGGCAAATAGTGACTTGTGAAAGACATGGACAAGACAGCAGCAAGAACCGACAAGTTTTAGTATAAAGTGGTTGGTCAAAAGTCACCATGAATTTAGACTTCACATTTACTACCTTTGGCAACATTCAGGAGGCAAGTGTAAGTCATAGAAGGGTTGGAAGGAGCTAGATTGATAAATGGGACAGGTAGGATGTCTTTTAAGATGAGCTTTTACTGTATCTTGGTCATAAATTCACTATTTATGGGCGACTGCCTTAAAGGAAATAATTTCACATGCATGGACTACTGAATAAATTCTTATAAATAGCTTCTACAGCTGATGGGTACCAGATCCCCCCGCCCCCCCTCAGGCCAGGTAAACTTTGAGGTCAGCCAATTCACACAAAAAGCACGTCAATGGAAAAAGGAAGATATGCAAATGTACTTGGTGAAAGAAAGAAATCCTAAAAAATTTTCCTTACCTTCCACGAGAAGTTGAGAATGACGTATTTGCAACTCCTTGTGGGGCCTCTTGTACAAGACAGTTGTAAATTTTTCCAACTTATATATGTTTTTTCTAATAAATAAATTTTTGTTTTGTAAAATTATAATTACTGCTCTCACAATATCAAAACAGATAAGAAATAAAGTCAGTAACAACTACTTAGTAAATTAATGTTGAAAAATATTAAGTAAATTTACCATGATTGAATATTCAGTAGCTTTTTTTTACTTTTACAAGTTTTTTCTAATATTTCTTTGCACTTTTCCATGTAAAATTACATTCACAACCAACATACTATCGTAAAAGACGAACAAAAAACAACAGCAACCCCTTGGTATATTTACTAGCAAATTTACAAAGACATTATGTGAGAGAGAAACACGGTACATTCTCCCTTCAAGTCACAAGAAAAACTGGAGCCTGACCCCCACACTCGTAATTTTAGCCAGTGTACAAGTGGCCATTAGGAAATTATGGGCGCTATAAAAGTATTGGCACCTCTTTCCCGCCCAATTCTTTCCAAATTGATGGCACGTAATATTGTTTACCTACTGGATCAATCCGTCCACCACCCCAAACCTGTTATTACTACTCCCAAGGGTCAATCCATCCAAGGGTTAAAACTGCCTATAGGCAGTCCCCGGATTACGACAGGGGTTCAGTTCTTGAGGCGTGTCGTAAGCCGAAAATCGTCGTAAGCCGGAACATCGTAAAAAATCCTAAGAAAACCTTACTTTTAATGTTTTGGGTGCATTGAAAACTATGTAAACTGCATTCTTATTGCATTTTTCATCAAAAAACCTTCAAATATTGATTATTTTGCATTTTTGGTGTCATTTTTCATCTGCCAGATGAGTGTTGTAGGCGTCGTAACCCTGGAAATAATGTCTGATGAATACAATTGAGAAGCGCTTTAACCTAGGAACATCGTAATCTGGGGACTGCCTGTATTTTGTTAGTTGAAAACTCAGAAAAAAATTTAAAATATACCTGTTTTTTTTCACCTTTTCATCACAAAAGTGCATTTTATGATGAAATTGTTAAAATGGCTGTTATTTTTTGGCCATAACTCAAAAACTCATCCTAAGGGATTTTGGGGGAATTTCTGGGTGAATATAACACATGATTACCTCTAAATTTGCCCAAATTCCCAGTTTTTCTATCTAAATTCTTGGGTTTGAGCTGAAATTTAGCTTAATCTACTGTGTTATTTTGTTTATCTTCTTCAAGAGCTTAAGGGGGCCGGCCGGCTAATGCCCTTTTTTAAGGACAGGACTTTGATATTCATACCACTTAATAAGGAGACTTGGGACATCTCCAAACCGCATATGATTTTCGCCTCTGACCTTCGGTTTTGTGACGCCAGGGCGATTTATCCCGAAAATAACCATTTTTCAAATTCTATCTCCTCCCTTGATATTTAATATTAAGACCTGGGATTACTACCATATATAGACCTGATGTAGACCTCCAATCGAATGGAGAGTTTTTTTTCTAAAAGTCATTTTTTTGCTAGATATGAATTTTTCAATATGGTCAAAAAATAAACCCTATAAATCAAGAGAAAAAAATTTATAAAAAAAATACGAAACAAAAATTGGAAAAAAGGGCTCTATTTGATTTTTCTATAATGTCTTTCTGAGTTATATACCAAATTCCAATGTTATAGCTTTAAAACTAAGTGAGAAGATAGATTTTGAAGGTCAATAAGTATAGTTTTGAGATACGGGCGTTCAAAGTTTTCCTTCGTATTTCTATAAAGACAATATTAATAAATAATGATTATTATGAATGTATATTTGTTTTTTGTGTATTAATAAACCAAAACTATTTTATTTATCATAAATTTTTTTTCCTTTAATCATAAATGATGATCCCTTTGCTCATATATCGCAGCCTGGGACACTGCTTGAGGCAAGATGGGGTACTCCTTCCTACGCAATTCTCTCTCTCCCCTTCACTAACTCTGCTTATTACAGCGAATTTTCTTCTTTTTTGTGGTAGCGAGATGTTTTCCTTGTATTTTCCTCTTTGGCATGATGAAATTCTTGCCCGAAACAAAGATAAACAAACGTAATCGCAAGAGAATGTCAAGAGGTGAAACTCGAAGGCGTACACTTTTTTTACAAAGACAATTTAATAAATCATGATTATTATGAATTTCATATTCCATTTTGGGTATTAAAAAACCAAAACTTTGTTATTTATCATAAATGAAGATCTCTTTGCTCAAAGATCGTAGCCTTAGGCACAGTGTGACGTGTGCTGTCAAGCAAGACGGGGGCGTTACTAAGCAACCCTCCCCTCTCTCTTCACTAACTACGCATATATTATATGATATTCTGTAATAATACTTGAGCGATTTTTCTTCGTCTGT
Organism: Macrobrachium nipponense; assembly: GCF_015104395.2. Lineage (NCBI taxonomy): Eukaryota > Metazoa > Arthropoda > Malacostraca > Decapoda > Palaemonidae > Macrobrachium > Macrobrachium nipponense. The sequence continues at coordinate 32,453,862 of NC_087216.1, forward strand.
ATGTTAGCGAGATGTTTTCCTTGTCTTTTCCTCATTGGCATGGTGAAATTCTTGCCGAAACATACATAAACATACATGAAAGCAGGCGAATGTCAGACGTGAAATGGAACGTGTAGACTACTTGACGTCTGTGATCGCACTAAGTCAGGAGTGAGGACTGGACTTGGTAGCTTGAGCCTGAAGTCTCCTTCTCAACTCGGGGAATGTCTACAGATGCCATTTCTCCCAATTTCTTTGACAATAATTATCAAAATTTACGATAATAGAAGAAATATTGCATTTTCTTGTACGGATCAATGTTTTAGGCTTATTGAGTTACGTTAACTAATTACCCTGTAACTACGAAAGTAAGAGGAATTTTGACGAAATATTTCGTATACGTATTCTCAATTGCCATATGAAGCTCCATGAATTTTTTCATGACTGCATTTTTTGCCCTATACCTCCATATATAGAGGTTCCGGCCGGCCCCCTTAATCTTATGTATACTTCTGTTACCATATTTTTCCCCATAATGGGACTCATAGCTAGTTTCTTTTCCTAATTACGTACTGTGATAAAACACTCCTTTGTCCCAGGGTTTTTCTTTCACTTAGCAACTAATTTTTAAATATCCCTTTCTTTTGGAGTCAAAAGGTTTGATCTGTCCCTTAAACTAACACTAACCTTAATTCATTTCTGTGTGTGGAGCAAGCTGTGATTCCTTTATCTTTTCTTCTATAGGAAGCTCTGCCTTTTGAGCCCTTTTATCTACACTCTGTTCACTTTCCAATTTAGCTGCCTGCTACCCTGTCAGACTGGGCTGCTGCTGCTGCTTTGACTATTCAAGTGACTAGTGTGTATGTTATTGGAAGATTCCTCAACATTGACTCTATTTTTATACAGGGTTCCGATTCAGATCTAGTCAATTACTGATGGATTGTTCAGTTAGCACTTGTATAAACCCTTATCCATAAGCTTTTCCTCTTCAGGTCCCCTTTTAGTTTTTTTCTGTAAAAGAAAACTACTGTGCCAGCTTTGTCTGTCCGTCCGCCCGCACTTTTTCCTGTCCACCATTTTTCTGTCTGCCCTCAGATCTTGAAAACTACTGAGACTAGATGGGCTGCAAATTGGTATGTTGATCATCCAGCCGCTAATCGTCATACATAATAAATTGCACCTTCTAACCTCAATAGTTTTTATTTTAAGGTTAAAATTAGTCATAATCATGCTGACAACAATATAGGCCAGGCCACCACCTGGCCATGACTAAAGTTTTGGGGCCATGGTTCATACAGCATTGTACCGAGACCACCAAAAGAAATATCTATTTTCAGTGGCCTTGTTTATATGCTGTAGCGGCTGTACAGAAAACTCAGAGTGCTTATCTGCTTGCACCTTAACCAAATGCTTTTCAACTGATGACATATCCATATCAGCTAATAAAAAGCTACAAACAAAGTGGCATTTCATGACTTTTTTTTAAGTATGTGCCTTTAAGCCAATAACAATCGCAAAAGCTAATTCTCTCTACTACTGTACCTCTTTCTCATTGTGTTTGTTTCTTAGCACAGCATTTGCATGTTGCCTTTTTTTCTTTTTGCATGGCTTAATGTAGTAGTTTATTATTTCATTACATATAAGTTTAGTTGACTCTAAATATGATCGTAACACATATTTGATCACTGTTAACATTTCATCTCCAAGTACCATAAAAATATTTAAGATGCAAATTGTATATGTTGGCAACGTGCTATTTACAACTCGAGCCTTGGTGCCACCAATGTAAGCAAAGGAGTGTGTGCATACTTACCTACGCTGCTCACACGATTGTTACTACTTACATATTCTATGATTGTTTATCTTCAGTGTTGTGAGAATACAGTAAAAATATTAATGAGAATAGTATAAAAAGTCAATTATTGACATTCCATAAATAGCTGATGGAGAAGGATGGATTTTCCTGCTGTATGTAACAACAGTTGGATTTTTAGTCCTTTCATGTTTTCTCTCATTTAATCACATGTAGCTTTGGTTGCAGATAGTAAAAAATTAATATATAAAATGCATGTTATGTAAGATTTTTTGGAGTATGGAAGGAATAATGACTTCTGACTTCTCAAGGTGCCATTTAATTCCTCAGAAGTAGCAGTTCTTTATTTGAGAGTAGACTTGGTAGTTTATATATTCACAAATCTATTGAAATACATAAAAATGTCATGAAAAAGTGTACATGAATTTGAAAGGGGGATACTGAATTGAAAAACAAAGTGTAAGTGGTAGATAATAATGATGAGTAAGTCTCATGGCTTCTACTATGACCAGTTTTATGAAGTAGTGTTTGTAGGTCTTACAGCTTAATCATTTTAACAACATAAAGATGTTCTATGAAAGTGAGGAATTTTCTTCCCTGATGTTAGACAATGCGTGTACATTTAATCATGTTATTGGAAGGTAATGACTATGTATTATAGGAAGGTTCCTTTGTTTGAAATATGCGATTCAAGCTGTAAGAATTACAGAGATACTCTCCAGTAAATAGTTTTTGCACTTTGAATTCTTATCTGAATTCTTATCAGTTTAAATGACATATACTCATTATGATGTTCTTAATATTGAATGTAAACTTGAGTAATCATAGATTTTCATCCTTAGAAAACATTATTGAATTAAGGTAATACAGGCTTATGTTTTCTGTTTACCTTTTGAATGACATAGATCTGTTTTTGAGATATTTATATATTTAAAGCATTTAGGTAATTTTTTTCATTCTTATCATCTATACAAAGTATTTTGTGATAGGGACGTGTTCCATAAGTTGAACAATTTTGTGTTAAGAAGTGAATAATGGCTTTGTACTTCCATTGTCAAATGGCAACCTAGTCTCAAAGGGGTTCAGATGCTTTGAATAAGATTTTTAATAGCCTTGAAAATCATATTGGATTTCTCAAGTTCTTTGAATCTTTGGGTTGTGTTGATTCATAAAACATTTACTGGGGATGTTTTATCATTATTAATAAATGTGCACCATGAGTTCTTTATGCAGATTTTTGAAATGGGCCATCCCAAAACAAATATATGTCAAAAGAATTTTGAATAATTTTTATGTGTTCAAGATACCAAAGTGTTGCTTCTTATCTTGTTTTAGGAAATATTTTCTTTTAAAGTGTCGTGACGGAACTTTACTTTTCTGTTTATGAATATTGGTCCAAACAATTTTTCTGTTTCATTTAATTCATCTTTTGATTTCATTTAAAAACTTTTTTATGTGTATGTATATTAGGTCGTCGAAAACTGAACACTTAAGGAAACACAGTATTCTGTAAAAAGAAAAAAAATGAATTGTGCTCATGAAGTAGGGTAAATAGAAATTATATCATCTTTTTTTATGCATCAATATATTTTTGGCTGAAGGGCTTATTTTATTAGCCTTCATTCATTTTGTACTTAATTCTGATTTTTATTTGCTCCTTGAACTGAACAAATGAATAAAAAGAAACTGGTGACTGTTATCCCTAGAAGAAAGTTTTGTGAAATAATGTGTGCTTTTTATGATTTATTGTCTGTTTTTGGATTTTGGAATAGTCATGAAGGCAGAAAGGAAACCAGATGCTTTTATTTTTGGGGTTTCTCAACTTGTTTAGTATTTTCTATGTACGTAGTAACTGTTGAGTTATTTTTCCAGTGAAACTGTTCTGCTAATTTAATAAGAGTGTAATAAAGGAAAATCATCAGTTGCCATCTATACACCAAATTGAAATAAGAATCTGCCTTTTAAGTGAAAAACTTATGAAGGAGTACATAATTGTTTTTGTATCTCATTTTTTAATTTGCGCTTTTCTAATTTCATTTTAGTACGGAATTGTAAAATTGAAACAAACATGTCTGCTCCCAATTTACAAATATTAGTTTGTCAAGGGCAACTTGATTATTTGCAGCTTTTTTAATAATACTAGTCAAATGCATCAAAGTTTTACATAGTTATATCTTCAGATGTATGTATATTTAGGAAAACATGGACAGTTTATAACCAGTGTTTTACCAGAAAATATTAAGCAAAAGTATCACTGGATATCAAATGCATTTAACCTTGGGAATAGCTTACACCCATGGGGGTGGAGGTCCACCATCTATCACTGTAGGCAGTCCCCGGTTATCAGCGTTTTCGATTAATGGCGAGCCGGTTTTATGGTGCTCGTCTAGCACCATAAAATTGGCAACGTTATGGTGCATAAGGGCCAAGTTTCGGTTATCGGCGTCATAAGGGGGGGTGCTGATAATAGAGTTATGGCGCCATAACATACCTATCAGAGGCTCCATTAACTGGTTATTGGTGCCATAAGCGCCATAAGTCGCTGTGTTTCGAGAACAGAACCCCTGCCAATAACGGGGGACTGCCCGTATTTAAATGAAAGGCCAAGGTTTGAAACTTGAATGGCCCAGATACACTTATCAAATACAGTTATGCTTGGATGTAAGTTATTCTGAGTACATAGTGAATTTGATATTAAATATTTGATATCTGTAGCTTTAAAATTATTATCTATATATATATATATATATATATATATATATATCTATTATATATATATATATTATATATATATATATATATATATATATATATATATATATATGATATATATATATATACACACATATATATAGATAGATAGATAGATAGATAGATAGATATATACACACACACGCACGCACGCACCCACACAGAGAGGCAGTCCCCTGTGTACAACGAGGGTTCCGTTCGAGATGCATTGTAAGCCGAAAATCATCGTAAGCCGAAACATCATCAAAATTCATAAAAAATCCTAAGATAACCTTACTTTTAATGCTTGGGTGTATTTAAAACCATGTAAACTCATTTCTATTACTTTTTCCTAAAAAAAAAACTTCAAATATTGATTATTTTGCCTTATTGGAGTCATATTTCTAATGTCAGAAAAGGCATCGTAAACCTGGAAATAATTTCTGATGAATAGTATACTAATTGAAAAGCGTCGTATCCTCGGAATGTCATAAGCCGAAACTGTCGTAAACAGGGGACTCAATGTATATATACAGTATATATATAAGTATGCATAAACATATACAGTGGTCCCCCCGTATTCGTGGGGGATGCCTACCAGAAACCCCCCGTGAATAGGTAGAACCCGCGAATGTTTGGAACCTCTATACAAACGCTAAAAACAGCCTATTTTGTTTGTTAAAACTCAAGAAAAACCACTAAAAATTTTCATACTTGGTTATTTAAATATTTTTATCACAAAAAGTGCATTTTATGATGAAATTGATCAAAATAACCAGGAATTTGTGGATATTTCTCATAGAAAAATACCGCGAATGCGCGAATTTTCCGCGAATAATGTGGGGAAATGTTCCCGAGAGAAATCCGTGAATGTGTGAGTCCGCGAATCCGGAGAACGCGAATACGGGGGTCCCACTGTATACAACGGGACTAGGCTGCCACACAGTATGAGGTTGTTGAGGGTAATGGGTGGATAATTGAAAGTTCTCAGTGCTACCTGGGTGCAACTTAGTGAATGTACAAAAGTGAAAATATA
>NC_087216.1:32459919-32537419 GCF_015104395.2 Macrobrachium nipponense
TTTGCATTTTTTTTTTTTTTTTTGCATTATGACGCACGATATATGGATATGCCACTTACTGTCCTGTGTAAGACATCTGCTGATGCTTGTTTTAATGTTACATTTCAATGTTTTTTGGTGTTTTTAAATTTGCTGTTTAAAAGTTTTCTTCTTGTATTGTTAACATTTAAAAAATGTTCACCTTACATAATTAATACCTATATCATTTAACAACACCAACCTACCTTCCTCTGTTTCTCCATGTACTTTAAAATAAAATAATAATAGATAAACTAATTACATGAGCTTACAACCTCAGTATTTATGAAAGTCTTGCATGATACCAACATCTAAAATTTGGTTAGGCTAATTTTAATGTCTGAATTAACAAAATGATTTTTACCTTGATACAGTCCGACCTCAAAAATCCAGAATGTTTTTTAATCAACTATCATTAATTTTTGAGCAGCTATGCAGGCAGCTTCACATGCTTAAGTTTTGTATTTTCTGGGATTTTGGAACTGAAGTTTGATTCGTAAATGCAAAAGTACAGTTTATTTCCAACAAAAACATTCTGTGAAACTAAAAAATGTACAGCACACAAAAGAACCGTAAATTGCATATATACTCATGTATTTTCCGATCATTAAAATTTCATCCACAAATGACATCACATACACTGTGTATTGTATGAGATGTATTTTCAATAGATTAAACTATGCTAGGCTTTCTATGGTTGTCTCAGCTTCAGTAGATAATACTGATAATGCATATTATATTTGAGTTAGCTTTTAACTAATAAATAAGCCTTGAAGCCAAAGTTATATTAGGTTAAATGCAAATCTTCATACATTAAATCAGGCTTACCAACATTGTAATTTGCCTAAGAATTCATTACTATTTCACATAATTAGCAACCACTTACTACTTCTATGTGCAAGATACTGGCATAAAAGCAAATACTACCGACATTAACTATCGAATTGAGAAACAGCCATCTGCTGATGTTAGTTACGTAACTAACACATGTTTATTAAAGGTTGCACCAATGCCAGATAACTCAAAATCATTAATTCATCAATTACTGAAGGTTGCATTATAGTTGTTGACTTCTTAAAAATTTGCTAATTTTCAAGTGAATTCCATAAGAATAAAATAAATCTTTATTCATCCTCCACTCAATGGAGAGGAGGGTGTTTAAAAAATGTATGACACTAAATTTAAGGTTGTAGCTGTGGCAGAAGAAATGAATAATGTGCAGGCCGCAAAATATTTTGGAAGATGAAAAAGTAACATCCAATACTGGCAAAATCACACCTTCAGTTAATTTACTGCATTTATAAATAATGTAAGTTGCATTTTTAAACTCTGATTTGGTAATTTACATATTAAACAAATTCTCCAAAATGCATTTTATTTAGCAACTAATGGCTGTGATGATGTCTGTGAAATTGCAATCAGTTGACGATTTCAAGAATCTAAAAATTAGCAGAATGCAGATGGTACATGTTTGCCACGTTCAAAAATTATAATACGACATAACAATAACGCATGAAATATACTCTCTCTCTCTCTCGTGTGCAGGTTTAAAAAAACAAAAGCAGAATGTTAGGGTTTTGCGCAAAACAAAAACAAGAAAAAGTGCCAAAGAACAAAGAAGGGTGGAGAACAGAATTTGCCAGTACACTTATAAAGAGGTTTAAGCTCTGACTTAGCAAAGGTGTAAGCATTTCCGGAGAGAAGCTTATGGAGCAGGCCAGAATTTTGCTATGGAATTAAACTTAATGAACGAGTCATTATTCATAAGCTTTGTTATACTTTAAATAACACAGCACACTATATGTTGAATGAGCTGGCAAGTCTGTTTTCATAGTTTTTTTTAGAGGTGATTTCTAAAATCCAGGATTTTCTGCATTCCAGCAGTGGCCTGGTCTCAAGGGTACTGGGTTTAAAGAGGTCGGACTGTGCCTTTGTCCTATTCTAGTGTTGCTTGCCTATAACTATCATCCCAGATTGCTTTTAGGCTCTTCCAAATTATATTTGAACCAATATCCAGGTTGTACATTTCTTTCAAGTGCTCATTTCTTAACATTCCAAATAACTTTGTGAATAAAACTCTCAATACCTGTACCTGTAGTTATGGTATGGAAATCTTACAAAATATGGTAATCTTAGGAATAAGAATTTCAAAATATATATTCAACAAATAATATTAACAATACTTTTACTAATATTTATAGATAGATAAAGTTAAAACATACAGGAAAGAAGAAAAGTTGAAAGATCTGTAAAAATAATGTTTAGCCCATAGGTCTCAATTTTAAGAATCTTAAGTTTTTTTATAAAACATTTGATAAGTAAATTGGCCACAATGACAATAATGTGCATTATTTCATTTCCAAACCTGCAATGAATACATCGTTTGCTTCAGTATAAAGGATATAACACTACAAATTAAAACAACTTTGTTTTTAACATCTAACTAGACTTTCAGCATTCATCTTTTGAGAGTTCGAAGTGTTGAATTAAAATGAAGGGTCTAACATGTGTTCTATCCTATACCAAAGAGACTAACCTGTTCTCTTTTTTTACAAATGCACCAATGAAATTTATCCTCTGAGCACACCATCTCACAAAGTTGTTACAGTGTTGGATGCTGTAGTTGTACTTGAAACTACTATGTCTGAAGAGGAAGACATTCTAAAGGATGACTCGGCTGAGGAGCGAGTGCGTGGAGGTGACTTGTGAATGGGTGGAGTGAATGTGTCCTGACATGAAGACTTGGTAGTTGCATAATTTTGGTAAATAACAGAAGACTGAGAATAGTAAGGGGACATTTGATCATAAGAATGATTTAAATTGTGAGATACAATGTGTTGTGGGTGATCTGCATAATGGGATGAAGTGATTCTTGAGGACTGGGCATGATTAGCAGCTGGAACTGATACTAAAGGTAATTTATGACCTGAACAACTTCTGACAGTCTCAGATGGAGCATGGTGTGTGCTATAGGCTGGGTACATTACAACAGTGGAAACACTGATATCTCCAACCAGTTGTCTTGCCTGAGGCATATTGGCATTTCTGTCAACTGCCACAGAATTCTGAGGTGAATCTGTACTGCTGACCTGACTTGGAGTCCTGTTACATTGTGATCCAGATGGAATTAATGATAAACGACCAGGAGAATCCTGGGGAGATGTCACATTGCTTGTTTCACTTTCATAACTTAAGGAAGCGCTTACAAGAGACGAAGGAGTTGAAGGCGTGCCAGAATCATGGCTTTCTGCAGCCCAATCCCAAGCACTGCCAGAATGGACACTGTATGTACATGTTTTTGAAGTTGGACTTCTACGCGTACTGTCAGGTGAGGATGACTCATCGACCGTGGTGTTAATTTGGTTAACAGGCTGACTTTTAGATCTTGCATGTTGCAAAATATTCATAGCCTTGCTGTTTGAACGTTCAAGGGGCGCACTTTTAGATGACTGACAATAAATACAAGTTGATTGGACTTTTCCAGATTCACCTATGTAGGATGGAAGCATCTGAGTCCCAACATCCACATAATCAACCTTGAAACCTATCTTCCTACTTTTCAACCCCACCCTACTATGAAAATGACAATCATCATTCTCATCCCCTTTACCATTGAGCTCCTGACTCTCTTCTGCTTCGCCAATTCTGCGCTCACAGCTATCTCCTTGGCTGGAGGAAGAACCACAAACACAGGTAGAGCAATGACGCCTGGCTCGCTCTCGTTGTCTCTCCTCTAACACTGCTGCCATTATTGCTGCAGAAACAGCATCAACTGGCTCTTCTTTTGTACTCTCCTCTATAAAACAAAAATAACTTGATCATCAATAAGAAAATGCTGAAATCCACATGAAAAGATAAAAAACACCAATAAATCTAAAAATTGCTTTAACAAAGTTAAACCTATTATAATGATTATTAGAAACTCATGGTTTACAGTGTTTAGTGCTACGTCTTTGCTGTGTCATTTGACATGGCAATAGTAAACACATTCTTTAAGAAAAGGGAACACCTAATAACATATAGGAGTGGGGGAAAATGTTCCTAGATAGACTACTTCCTGTATAAAAGGATAAAGCTGGTGGAGGTCAAAAGCTGCAAAGTTATTCCAGGCGACCAAGTAGCCCCCCAACACAGACTATGTATGGATCTGAAGCTAAAAAGGGAAAGAAAAACCAAAGCTAAAGGGATAAGGAAAATTAAATGGTACATATTAGAGAGGGAAGGGGATAAAAAGAGAGAGTTTAAGAGGAGGGTTTTGGAGGATACTGATACAGGAATTGAAGATGTTCAAGAATGGTGGGCACAAAATGCAGTAGTAATGAGAAGGCATCAAAAGGAGCTGCTATGAGAGACATCTGGTATCAAATGGGAAGAAAAGGAGAGTTGGTGGTGGGATGAAGACATTGAAAAAGTAGTAAAAGATAAGAAGGAGGCAAAGAAAAGATGGGAAGAGTCACAGTCAGAGGAAGACAGAGATAGGTTCAGAGAGAAAAACAAGGTGGTGAAAAAGGTGGTAGCCTAAGCTAAAGCAAAGTCTTATGATGATGTGTATAATGAGCTGGGGACAAAGGAAGGATTAAACAAGATGATCAAGCTATCAAAGGCTAGAAATAAGAGCACCAAAGATATTACACATATCAAAAATATAAAAGATCAAGATGGTGTAGTACTTAGAAAGGAGGAAGACATTGTGAAGAGATGGAAAGAATATTTCGAACAGTTGTTAAATGAAGAAAATAATAGACTAATAAGAGAGGATAGGCAAGTGAACATTGGCATGGTAATGAGGTTTTCTCGGCAAGAGGTACTAAATGCACTAAAGAAGATGAAGAATGGGAAGGCAACCAGACCAGACATGATTCCTGTGGAGACATGGTAAGCATTAGGAGATGAAGGAAGGAGTGGATATACTACAAGATCTCAAGATAAAGATCCTTGAGCAGGAAAAGATAACAAATGAGTGGCGTGGGAGTATATTCAACCAAATATTTAAAGGGAAAGGCGATGAAGATACTGGAAAGGATGATAGATGCCAGATTGAGAGAAGGAGTACAAATAGGTAAAGCGCAGATGGGATTTACGAAGGGAAGGGGAACAACAGATGGTATATTTTGTCTGAGGCAACTAATGGAGAAATTTGGGGAAAAGCAAAGGGACCTAGATATAGTATTCATTGACCTTGAAAAGGCTTATGACCGAGTCCCGAGACAAGAGGTATGGAGGAGTCTGAGGGAGATGATGGTGCCAGAGAAATATGTGTGATTGATACAAGAGATGTACCAGAATGTATTTACCACAGGAGGAGCAGTATTGGGGAGACAGAGGGTTTTGAGGTAAGCCCATTTATCTTTAACATAGTGATGGACATTATAATAGAGGAAGGGAGGTAGTACCACAGAACATATTGTATGCGGATGATATTGTTCTATGCGCAGAGAGCAGGGAAGATCTGGAAATGAAATTGGAAAGATAGAGGCAAGTGCAGTAGTGCATCAGGTTACGAAATTAATCCATTCTGAAGCAGCCTTCGTAACCTGATATTTTCGTATCCAGAACTACGATTTACCTGTAAATTGCCTAATTCATTCCAAGCCCTACAAAAACACCACAGTAAATTTTATAATAAAGCTAAATTGATCAATAAACAATGAAATACAATAATTTGGACCATTCAATACCTAACAACCGTTAATGTACCTGTAAATAAAGTGTATTAGTGTACAGGGTACAAGAAATACTGTATGTACATGTACGTATGTATGTAGTAAAATGTGGAACCTTACCTTTCGAGTGAGGCGATGTCCGAAAGTGACGGACAACAGAGGAGGAGGACAAACTACAGAAAACATGAACACTTAACTTTACGAAACACATTAACAAATGGCAGAAAACATTGAAACTTCTTGATTATCTCCATCTTTCCATAGAAAGCATCCTCTTCTTTCTGTGAGCTTCAGCAACATTCTTGGCTAATAACGAAAGTAATCAAGTTCACACACAACACGATAAAGTAACTTACAGTACAACGGAAGCGAAATCACTAACACGAATTTATGTTAACGAACGAAATCTACATGAACAAATGAATTCCATGTGTGTATGATAACGCTGCCGAAACGAAATGGTCGAGGAACTCCCTTATGTAGGTGCAGGATGGGATTAATGCTGACCAATAGGAGAGCAGGATCTTACGGCGGTAACTAGCATCAGAAACCAATGGGAGAGCGGGAGGATGGTGGCGAGTCTAAGTCTACTGAGTTGGCGGCTCGCGAGTTTTAAAATTGTTCTCGGCGGCCTGGGCGAATCTTGGACTTTACAGTACACCCTTTCACCACCTGAATGATTTTCGTACACAGTAGCAAAAAAAATCTTCGTCTTTGCCTTCGTAACCTGGATTTTTCATACGTAGGGACTTTCGTTGTAGGGGTATGACTGTACTGGAGGACAGAGGAATGACACTAGGTTGATCTAAGACAGACTATATGTGTACCACCAATGAGGGGGATGATAGAGAAAGTATTCAGCTTGGTGGAGAACAAATAGAGAGAGTTGATAAGTTTAAGTATTTGGGATTCTTTGTTAACGCTGGAGGAAATATGGAAGAAGTAAAACATCGGGTACAGGCAGGCTGGAACAACCGGAGAGCAGCCTCTGGAGTTCTTTGTTATAAAATAGTACCGCTTTTAAAAAAAAAAATTCACAAGACGGTGGTAAGAACAGCAATGCTGTATGGTATGGAAACAGCAAACATGAGCAAGGCAGAGGAGACTATGGATGAGGCAGAAATGAGAATGCTTAGGTGGATGTCTGGGGTGACAAGAGAGGATAGGATCAGAAATGACTACATAAGGGGTCGACAAAGGTGGTGGAAGTATCAAAGAAAGTGCACGAGAGGAGGCTGTGATGGTATAGACACCTGATGAGGAGAGATGAGGACCACGCTGGGAGACATACCATGGGGATGGAGGTTCAAGGAAGAAGAAGAGGGAGACAAAGAAAGAGATGGAAAAACTGTGTGAGAGGAGACTTACATGAGAAGGGAATTTATGAGGCAGAAGTGCAGGATAGAAAAAGATGGAAATGGCTTCCAAAATGGCGACCCCATATAAAAAATGGGAACCAGCTGGGAAGAAGAAGTGCTACTTCTTAATTCCTCAGACTGAGAATTTGCATTTTCCAAAGGACACTGATAATATTAATATATTTATTACTTTTACTCAAGCCAAAACACAAGAGGTAATCCACCCACACTTTACTTACAGACTGATATTGCTGGATAGATGAAGCCCATAGTTTTTGCATAAGATACCTAGTAAAGCTAGATAAGCAAACTTCACAGACGAGATGAGATTTTATAAATACACACATGAAATTAATGGTTCTGAAAGCTGTGAACTGTAACAGGCTCAGGATACATTACTTAAGTTGTTGGGAAAACCCTGGATTGGGTAAGGAACCTTTGCCATTCCTTCGTTATTCTTCATTGAATCTGTTTAGGAAGGCAACTGACAACAAAGAGTATCCCAAAATCCCAACCAAACAAAGCACCAATAGGGTGAGAGGTTCCAGTTTATCAGGAAACCTCTTGTTTAGTCTGTTAAGTACAACTCCCAGCTTTCATAATCACAATTTTCTTGGTGGCACCCATGACTAGCCAACTGTCTAGGTAGGCTTTCAGTTGAATTCCTTCTTGTCTGAGTTCCTGGATAACTAATGCTGCTAATTTCATGAATACTGTGTGTGTGATGTCCAACTCAAGAGCAGGACATCACACCTTGAATCTGTATCTGTCCTTCCTTATCAGTAGACCTAGGAAAGGGCAAAAGGTGGGAACAGTGATAGGGATGTTTTAGTGTATTTTAGTTTGAAAGAGACAGGTCAAGTTCCACAAGGACTGAGCAAAAATACTTGGGCAGTAGCAGTCATCTGGAAATTGCATAATTCTTTTTGGCAACTGGGGTGCTATTCCAAGAAATTGTAAAGCACCCCCATAAGGCTTGCAAAAAGGTCTTTGCAATGTAACCCACAGTTCTAGGCAACCAGAGTTCTCTCCTAATCACTTCCAGAATAGTTGACAATGTTAGGATAGAACAGAAGTGGAGTCTTTCATGAAACTCAGCAGTGGCTGTCCAAAGAAGTGCATACAGGGGCACCAAATTCCTGGGTAGCGACATCTACAAGCAGTCCCTGATTATCGACGGCTTCGGTTGTCAGTCCCCCGGTTTGATGGTACTTGTTTAGCTTTAACCGGTTATGTGTGCCAAAATCCGGTTATCAGTGCCAATAAGTGCTGAAAATTGCCAATTTTCAGTTATCAGCAATTTTCACTCATCAAGCCATCAGAACGGAACCCTTGCCAGAAACCAGGGACTGCCTGTACTATATTAATTTCCTTGGCTGCCTTTCTGTGTCTGCGTTTGTTGAAGGCTTCTGGGAATTCCGAAGGCTCCAGAATTCTGGAGGCTTTAAGATTTAAGATGAGGTTATAATCCAAAGGGCGTTTTTCTAGAAAGTGGAAGAATTTATTTCGAAGACAGATTCTAGGAAGTGGAAGATATTATTTCTAGATTTCTTCCCTGAAGAGAAATGGATCTGAGAGGAATCCATTTAGGAGCTGAAGACAGCTTTAAGGGGGCCGGCCGGAACCATTATATATGGGGGTATAGGGCAATAAATGTAAAGTCATGAAAAAATTCATGGAGCTTCATATGGCAATTGAGAATACGTATAAGAAATATTTCGTCAAAATTCCTCTTACTTTCGTAGTTACAGGGTAATTAGTAAACATAACTCAATAAGCCTAAAACATTCATCCGTACAAGAAAATGCAATATTTCTTCTGTTACCGTAAATTTTGATAATTATTGTCAAAGAAATTGTGAGAAATGGCATCTGTAGAGATTCCGTGGGTCGCAGAGGGGAGTATCCAAGTTGAACCATGATTCAGTGCGATCACAGACTTCAAGTAGACCACACGTTCGAGTTTCACCTCTGACATTCGCTTGCTTTTACATATGTTTATCTATGTTTCGGCAAAAATTTCATCATGCCAATGAGGAAAAGACAAGGAAAACATCTCGCTAACATAAAGACGAAGAAAATTCACTCTAATATGATTACTACGCTAATATATGGGATATTAGCGTAGTTATTGAAGAAAGAGAGGGAGGGTTGCGTAGTAAGTAAACGCCCCCGTCCTGCCTGAAGCACACGTCACACTGTCCCCCAGGCTACGATCTTTGAGCAAAGGGATCTTAATTTATGATAAATAACATAGTTTTGGTTTATTAATACCCAAAAAGGAATATGAAATTCATAATAATCATGATTTATTAACATTGTCTTTGTAAAAAGAGAGTACAACTTCGAATTTCAACTCTTGACATTCTCTTGCATTTACGTTTGTTTATTTTTGTTTTGGCAAGAATTTCATCATGCCAAAACGGAAAATACTAGGAAAACATCTAGCTAACATACAGAAGAAGAAAATTTGCCGTAATAAGCCGAGTTAGTGAAGGAGAGAGAGAGAGTTGCGATATATGAGCAAAGGGATCATCATTTATGATTAAATTATGATAAATATAATAGTTTTGGTTTATTAATACACAAAAAAGAAATATACATTCATAATAATCATTATTTATTAACATTGTCGTTATAAAAATATGAAGAAAAACTTTGAACGCCTGTATCTCAAAACTATAGTTATTGACCTTCAAAATCTATCTTCTCACTTAGTTTTAAAGCTATAACATTGGAATTTGGTATATAACTCAGAAAGACATTATAGAACAATCAAATGAAGCCCTTTTTTCAAATTTTTGTTTTGTCTTTTTTTTTTATAAATTTTGTTTTCCTAATTTATAGGGTTTATTTTTTTACCATAATGAAAAATTCATATCCAGCAAAAAAATTACTTTTAGAAAAAAAAACTCCTGATTTGATTGGAGGACTACATCAGGTCTATATATGGTAGTAATCCCAGTTCTTAATATTAAATATCAAGGGAGGAGATAGAATTTGAAAAATGGTTATTTTCGGGATAAATCCCCCTTGCGTCACAAAACCTAAGGTCAGAAGCGAAAATCATATGCGGTTTGGAGATGTCCCAAGTCACCTTATTAAGTGGTATGAATATCAAAGTCCTGTCCTTAAAGAATGGCATTAGCCGGCCAGCCCCCTTAAGACAATTGGATTTTTGGCACCGATCAATGCTGATCCCCGGTTATTGGCGCTATTATCACCAATTTTTTATCATCATCACACTGTCAGGGTCAGAACACCCATCCCCCTCCATTACCGAGAACTGCATGGCGGCCTCGGTTATTGGCGATTCAGTTTTATTGGGCTTGTCTAATGCTGAAAATTGCTGAAATGCAACGATTTCTGGTTATCAGCGCCAATACATACTTAAAAGAAGCACCGATTATCGGCGCCCAAATCCGTGCTGAAAATGGCCAATTTTCTGTTATGGCCAATTTTTGCATATCATTAAACCGTCAGGACGGAAACCCTGCTGATAACCGGGGACTGCCTGCGCTACTGTAGTTACAGCATTTATGCATTTCTATAGTAAATTAGGGCCAATTTTAAACAAAAACATATTCTCAATATCATATGTGACATTTTCTACCCTTCACAGTAAGATATTTGACATATTTGACAGGTCCAACCTTCCCTTCCACTTCAGAGCTTTAAGAAAAAATTGAGAATATGTATTTATTTGTTTGAAATTTGACATAATTTACTATAGAAATGCATATAGGTTGAAATTACAGTATAAAGGGAGTCCCTGGTTAACAGTGATCTGGTTTTATGGAGCTTGTCTGGTGTCAAAATTTGCCAAAAATCTGCAGTTTTTGGTGCCAAAATGCGCCAAATTCTGGTTATTGGCACCGATAATAGAATATTGGTGCAGATACATACCTAACAGAGGCAACATTAACTTGTTATCGATGACATAAATATGATATTGTTATGATACGATAAAGTTTGTTCATACTTACCTGGCAGATATACTATATATAGCTGTATTCTCTGAAGTCCGACAGAATTTAAAAACTCCCGGCACACACAGTGGTCGGCCAGGTGGTTAGTACCCATTCCCGCCGCTGGGAGGCAGGTATCAGGAACCATTCCCATTTACTATTCAGATTTTCTAATGCCAC
This sequence comes from Macrobrachium nipponense, assembly GCF_015104395.2. NCBI lineage: Eukaryota > Metazoa > Arthropoda > Malacostraca > Decapoda > Palaemonidae > Macrobrachium > Macrobrachium nipponense. Next base: position 32,471,106 of record NC_087216.1, read on the forward strand.
TGTCCCCTGAGGGGAGGTGGGTGGGTACTTGATTATATATATCTGCCAGGTAAGTATGAACAAACTTTATTGTATCATAACAATATCATTTTGTTCATGAAACTTACCTGTCAGATATATATATAGCTGAATCCCACCATTGGAGGTGGGAAGGGACAGAATAGAATGATTTTAGGAAACAAATTGCATGCAGATGATTGACATCTTGGTTCCACCTGTTAGCATAGCTGACTTCGTGATTACTGTCACCCAAGTCGGCTTTTGCTTTACTAGAGTCTCCAGCAAGGTAGTGACCTGTATAGCTGGTGAGTTCTAAATGATCTGTCAACGGGAACGTGACCACAATGTGACTAGACCATATTGACCATACCATGAGGGCTAAGAAGTAATATATATCACCACCTGACCAACCTAGCCAAAGTTAAGGATGTTTTAACTAAGGCTTACGAATTGAGAAGTCCGCCATTGGTGGCGACCCAACAACTAAAATTAACAGCTCTTCCTAACCATTTTCTACAGGATAGGATGAGTGGTACTTCATGCCCCCAAGATTGTGTCTGCGGACACGTATGGCCCTAGCGAGCCGCAGATCTCATAAGTCGTCTTCACATCCCGCAGGGAGTGTGAAGCGAACACAGAGTTGCTTTGCTAAAATGCAGCACTCAGTATGTTACTGAGTGCCATGCTCTGTTGAAATGCTTCTGAGGCTGCGCCCTCACCTCGTGAGCATTTACTTTAAAAGGTTTAAAATCTTTGTCTAAACATGACGAATGAGCCTCTTTGAAAGAACTCCTTAACAATAACGCCAGGGCGTTCTTCGACATGGGCAAGTCTGGTCTTTTTACGGAACACCGCAGATTGTCCGAAGGACCTCGACTTTCTTTAGTTTTATCTAGATAAAACTTGAGAGTCCCGACAGGGTACAGGACTCTCTCTGGCTCTTGCCCAATAATTTGTGCCATCCCCTTGATCTCCAAGCTTCTGGGCCAAGGGTTAGACGGGTTTTCATTCTTAGGCAAGAACGGAAGGCTTAGAGAACACACCGCATTATGTCCTCTAAAGCCAAAACGTCTGATGATGACTTAAACCTCACTAACCTTCTTTGTCGTAGCTAGAGTGGTTAGAAAATTAGCCTTTCTGGTCACGTGCATTAAGTTTACAGAAAGGAGAGGTTCGAAATGCTTTGACATCAGGAACTTCAGACTACGTCTAAGTTCCATGCCAGAAGCTTCGATCTCGAAAGTTTCGAGATTTCCACAGACCTCAAAGATCGTGAAGAGCTTTGTTGTTCGACAGATCCAAATCTCTGAGCCTAAAGGCCGTCAACAACATACTTTCGTATTCTTTAATAGTTGGAACTGCCAGCTTATCCCATTCTTCAGATGGAAAGGGAAGACGGTAATGTAATTCACAGAGGTCGAGGTGGAGGAAAAGCCATTCTTCCTGCACTATCTCCAGAAACGGCCCACTCCGATTGGTACACTGCAAAATAGGCAGCACTTCTTTGCCTTGGCAATGACACCTGCCATTAGTCTTGAAAATCCTCTCATTCTGGTCAACTTCTCGACAGTCTGAACGCAGTCAGACTCAGAGCGCAGAGGTTTTGAGGTACTTCTCGAAGTGAGGCTGTTAAGAGTAGACCGACTCTCTCGGGAAGGGTCCTTGGAAAGTCCTCTAGGAAGGACGTGACCTCTGTAAATCCAGCCTCTCGAAGGCCAACATGGGGTGATCAGCGTCATTCTCGCTCCCTCTGGCGCCGGAAATTATCTTATTACATCTCCTAAGAGTTTGAATAGGAGAAAAGAGACTAAACATCTATCCCCATTCAATACTATAGGATGGCGTCTATTGCTACCACTCTCGGATCGAGAATAAGGGAGCAGTCTAGAAGAAGCCTCTTCGTCTTCAACATTGCGAAGAGATCTATGAAAGGACGTCCCCAACGTCTCCACAAATCTCGACACACTTTTAAGTGAAGATTTTACTCAGACGTCAGTAATTGCTGCTGTCTATCGAGAAGATCCACACGGACGTGCTGCAATCGTGCAACGAACCTCTTGAGGATCATTACGTTCCGTGCCTGTGCTCATAACAGGCTCTCTCTCGTTAATGCGAACAGGGACGAAGAGAGTGTTTCTCGATACTTCTAGAGATATGAGAGAGTGGTGGAATTTTCCGAGTTGATCTGGACCACTCGGCCAAAAACTTGTTCTTTGAGGAACTGGAGAGCCAACCGAATTGCTTCCAATTCTTTAATCTTATGTGCCAGGACATCTGTACCCCTGTCCGGATGCCTGGCACCCACTCGCTATCACCTGTGATCCTTGACCTACTGAGAGATGTTCAGAATCATTTCTAGATCTTCGATGTTATCTCAGTTTTCCGGTAGGAAAAACTGTAGAGGTCTGAATTGCAGTCTATTCAGGGAAACAAACTTCTCCAGCGAGGAAATGGTCCCCAGCAGACTCATCCATTCCCTCACTGAGTATGCTTCCTCCCCTAATAAGGCTGTGCTTTGCATAAGCGGGAGAGCATTATAGTGTTATGCCGCGGTAGACTCGTACAGAATTCTGTTACAGTGCGGTAAACAGCACCGAAAAGGTCTAAGAAATATCTCTGTTGAAAATTTCTTTGCAAAACGAAGGCGATACTCATTCATGCATGCTAGAATTCTCCTCAACCCGAGGCTAAAGTCCGTGATTGTAGGGCAGAGATAAGGTTAGTCAGTCAATCCCGCAGGAGAGAGAAACATAACCGACCGCGCATGGCAGAGAACTAGCTGGTACTGAGTTCGTCTACAGTGACAGCAGCCTACGTTCGCCGTCTCGCACTATTATGCCTGAGTTGCCAGCTACTCCATTCTACGAAGGAAAGGCTGTTATTATTATCAAGACAAAAGAAAACTCTCAAGCAGGCATATTTAAGCGAAACAGAATTCGCTAAATACAGAAGCCGAGTTGGTGTTGTCATAACAATACCTTAAAAATCTAAAAGGGAAACCGGAAACTCCTGGAAGGTTGCAGGGAGTACCGATTAAATGCACTTAGAATAATAGTCCTTTCGGTTGCCATCCGTAGAGGTAACTACGTTATGCGTATATGACTTGAACCATACAGTAGTAATATAACACAAAGGTAAAATACGTAGAGTATTGTAGTCATTTGGACAGCTAATTCTCTACTACATTCTTTCCTCAACGAGGAAGAGAGAGAATGGAAATCGACTGTCTTCGTTCTCTTAGCCAAGAGAACGAATTTAGTACTAGTCGTAGAAGGTCCTCAAGTGAGAACCGAGGACCGAAGAGGACAGCTCAAGCTTCTTATGTATATTGGACATAAGACTTCATGGACGTAGTCTACAAGTCTTTCTCCTGGACAAGCCTCTGCAAATGAATGAGAGCTCTTCCGAATCTTGTCAATGAGAGCTTATCCGCTTACGCGATAAGATGTTATAGAGATATTTGTCAATGAGAACTAACCCATTTACGTGACAAAGAGTCTATATTTCGTCAATGAGAACTAACCCATTTACGTGACAAAGAGTCTATATTTCGTCAATGAGGGGTTACCCACTTACTTGACAAAACATTTAGTATTTTGTCAATGGGGGAAACCCACTTACATGACAGAAAGTAATCCAGGAATTTGAGCATAAAGTCTTCCCGATTCTCGCAGAAATCGAGGAAAGGGCAGGATTCCTGGTCAGAGACTGGGCTAACGGCAGGTAGGACCCTAATGTTCCCCTTCGGCAGCGCAGTCCCGAACGCAGAAGAGGCGTTTTATGACACCGAAATCTGCTTAAAGTTTACTAGTCTTCTTCTAGATGCCAGCTCATCAGAACCAACCTGACTACTTATCCATGCAGGTTGAATAGTTATTCTAGAGAAAGAGAGTCAGGGCCCCGAGACTGCAGGTCCAGGGCTCCGAAATACCAATCTAGGAGCTAAAATTATCCATCGTCCTGAACAGCCCTTTCAGACCATCTATCTGGCTGGCAAAATCGTCCTGGGAAGAGGAAGGAACTCTCCAACCAGCTCCCTCTCCCGTTTCATATCGGATTCCTGCTATTACACTTAACCTTGCTGGAAGTAGGGCAAAGGAAGTCTTGCCTTGCGTTTTCCTGGAGTTCATCAAGTCATGGATTCTTTTGAACGCTCCCTTCATAGAAAGCGAAGTGGACATCTTGACGAGACCAGGCTACTTCCTCTTCTTCGACGAAGCACACTGCGAGAGAGGAGAGCAAGGGACCGAGGGCCGAAACTTGTCAACAAACAAGTCTTACAGAAGGCATCTTCGTTCGCAGGTTGCAAGTCGCTCGAGGACTCTGTCTCCCTTACGGGAAAAGGAGAAGGGTCCCTAACCGATCGCAAAGCAATGAAACCCTGAGACCCCTCCTCTCGCTATCACCTCGTAAAAGGGGGTCTCCTACTTGAAGTAGGGTTCAAAGACAAAAGTCGGGAATGCAACTCCGAAGCTTTGCGAAGTTCCGGTAAAGGATCCTGCTGCAGAGCGTTCTGAAGAGTGTCTGATAATCAAACCCTGAGGTCCCGTTTGTAACAGGGGTCCTCTATCTGAAGGAGGGTTCGAAGAAGTTCGGGTATGCCTCACCGCCAACTCCGAATCTTTATCAAGTTCCTGTAAATGAACGTCCTGTGGAGAGTCCTGATCTTGATGCGTAGGGCGCCTATTGTTCTGAAGAACGTCTTGGCAAGTGCTCTGCCGAGCGTCATGACGTGTAGGACGCCGAGCGTCTTCAAAAGCGTCCTGGCGAGTGTCCAGATGTGTAAGACATCGAGTGTCTTGAAAAGCATCCTGGCGAACGTCTCGATGTTTATGACGTCGAGCGTCTTCTGTCTTCAAAAGGCGTCCTCGCGAAAGTCTTGCCGAGAGTCCTGATGCATGAAAGGCCACCTGAGAGGCGTCATGGAGAGCCGCATGCTGCTCCTGAAGTGCGCGAGCACAATAAGAAGACTTATGGCGATCGTCTTCAAGACGAGCCTTAAGGACCTTCCTTACCTTCTGACAAAGGCGACGGCTGCCTGAGCGACATCTTGCGTCTTTGTAAGGCAAATGAACGCTTCCAGAAACGCGCTCAAAAAGGGAACGCCGATCGTTCCGAAAGACATTCTCGCGAGGTCTTTACCGAGCGTCCTGATTGCATAGAAAGCCAAGCATCCTTAAAGGAGTCCTCTCGAGGGTCCTGCCGAGTATCTTGATGTATAGAACGCCGAGCATCCTGCATAACGTCCTTGTGAGCGTCTTGAAGAGCGTCCCGAAGAGGAGAGCGACGAACATCAAGAGAAGCGTCATGGAGAGCTTCCTGACGTGACACGGCGGACCCAAAAGCGTCAACACGAGCAACTTGAGAGGCGTCCTTGCGAGGGGCGCGCCGCTTATGAAACGCGCTAGCGTCATAAGCAGATGTACGGTCACCGTCAAGATGAGTCTTATGGACATTCGCAACTCCTGACAAAGACGATGGCCGCCTGTGTGACATCTTGTGTCTTTGTCACGCTCATCGACCTCAAAAGGTGCGTTCTTGGGAGCGAGGATGTAGAAGGCGACGAGTGAGGAGAAGGAGAAGGAGAAGGAGAAGGAGACTGCCTGACTTGACAGACAGCCTCGAATCCTTCCTGTGGTAAATGTGTTTTGTACTTCTCTTGGCAAAAATGAGGCCAACCGAGAAGGACTGATCCTGTGAGAAGACGAGGGGCAAGGGGACGCCTTCTTCCTTCTCACAGTAACAATGATAGCGATCTGGGCACTTAAAAGCGTCCTGCTGCGATGACGTCCTATTTTCCTTCTGCGGTGGAAAGACGTCACAATGTTAAGGCGACGATAGCAATCGCATGACGAGAGAGAGAGGACGAGAAGAGTCCTCCTCTATAAGCTTCTGTTTAAAGGGCGCGAGTCCTTCCAAGAGCTCCAACCCCTGTACGGGGAGGACGCCTCGGAGGACGAGAAGCAATCCTTCAGGATTCGTGCACGTGCACAATCTTTGGCAGCCTGGGAAGCGTCTTCAGGTCCTGCCGAAGGGACGCCAGATCGGTGGGGAGAACCCGTAACCCTCCTTCGGTTTTCGACTTGCCCACTCCCTGAGTCCTGGGAGTCCGACAGAGGTCTAGACCTAGAGGCGTTATAGGACCGATCTGACGCCCCCTCCACAACACTAGGGGCACTAACGACATCACTACACTCACAACACTGATTGAAAAGCGAGCACTTTAGATTCCAAGATTACGGATGGAATCCACCATAACAGAAAGGGCATTACCTCTTGCAGAGACACTTCCTCTAGGCCCGTAGGCCATACCACAGGGTTAGACAAAATAAAGTCTTCAGGAGGTTAGTAGGTTCATTACCCTGACTTCTGTTTACTGATGCAGTCTTGGAGGAAGACCTCCTGATTCTATCATGCTCTAATTTGCGTACATACGAATCATACATCTTCCTTCGGAATCAGTCAAACATCACACTAATTACATTGATCTTTCAACAAAGAAACATGTACACGTCGTGCATACTAAGTGAGGATCTACCGAAGGTTTCGTTAGCTCACCTTACCCCTTGCAGACAACAAAGTCTGAAACTAGCCGAACTAGATTCAGACATCTTATACAAAGAAAAATCAAATTTAAATCAATTTATGATAGCGTATGCCTAGCCACAAACCCAAGTTAGTAAACCAAAAAACCATTAGGATACTTAAGCGGCAATGAAGTTTCAAAATCCTAAGACGGAGGTACTGAAAACAGGTGTTTACAGTACTGGCGACAGAGAAAATCTGGATAGAAAATGGGAATGGTTCCTGATACCCGCCTCCCAGCGGCGGGAATGGGTACTAACCATCTGGCCGACCACTGCGTGTGCTGGGAGTTTTGAAATTCTGTTGGACTTCAGAGAATACAGCTATATATATATCTGACAGGTAAGTTTCATGAACAAACACTGATTTTCAGATTTCTGCAATTTTTGCTTATCATCAAGCCGTAGGAACGGAACCCCTGCCAATAACCAGGACTGCCTGTACAGGCAACCCTCGGTTAGCGGCAGGGCTTCCCTTTCTGGCCGCCGACACTCAGTGATTTTCGACGCTAAGCGATTTTAAAGCCTACAGCCGCCGCACACCTTCTTTCAAAATTCTAGACCAATTAACAGCACCCAAGACCAGTCAAACGGCGCTGTAATCCCACAATGGCGCAATAAGTAAAATTATATTTATGCAGAATAGTACTATAGAATTTACTGTACAGTAGTACTATACAGTACATTATAGTATTATAAATACTGTAAAATGAAAAAAGCCTAGCTTTATTCCTTTGGGGGTCTTAGAGTATGTAAAGATATAATAAGGTTTTATACAGTGTACAGGTAGCTGTAGTGTTCAAGTTACGATAATTTGTCTTAAGATAATCAGATTTTATGAGAGACCAAATTACAATAGAATAACTTTATCCCATCTTCTAGTTACATAAGTTCAAAAACAGCAAAAGAGAATGATGAAAGTATGGTTTTAATGTTATACTCGTTGCATAAAAATGTACAGCCATGAACCGAACGAGAAACAACTTTTTTTTTTCTAAGTACAACAGAACTGGATAACATCCGTTTGGCTTGTATTTCAATCATCGTACTATAGTACACTATTACCGTAGTTGTTATAAATGATGTTATGCAGCATAGAACTGAGATATCTTAATGTAATAACTTTATTCGCTATAGATTAAAGATCAATCGGGAAATATACTGTTAAATTTAAACCTAGTAACAACTGAAGCTGAGAAAAACTGTTCAAACTGCTAATGAATATTATCTTGCATTGGCAACAAGGATAAAACTCCAGTAAATGTATGCCATCACACAACCATAGATAAAATTGAGATAAAATCATTTTAATCAAAACAACTGTGCTAGAAAGAACACATTTTACTGTTGGTTTCACGCCGATATAAGATACATAACGTAAAGTTCGTATTACGATGATATAAAGGAAAATTGCGAACGGAATGACGTAATATTTTCACGCAATAAACATGCCGCCAACGTAATCTGTTAACGAAAAAACAAAATTAGTTCACAATTATGAGACCTATTCAATTCATATTTCCACCTAAAAACACGTCATATAAGGAAACATGATATTTTCATAATAAAATAAATTTTTGAACATACCTGGTAGTTATATATATAGCTAACGTCCCTGACGTCATGGCAGAATTTCAAAACTCTAGGCAATCGTCGATTGGGTAGTCAGGTGCACCACCTGTGCGCCCTCTACCCAGGTACGTAAACCGTTCCAACTATTCCTCAGATCTTCCATGCCCCTAGTCTCTAGAGGGGAGGAGGGTGGGAATTAAATTATATATAACTACCAGGTAAGTATGTTCAAAAATTTATTTTATTATGAAAATATCATTTTTAAACATCTAACATACCTGGTAGTTATATATATAGCTGATTGACACCTTTGGTGGAGGGTCAGAGACAACCAACATCGTTGGAATTGACATAAGAGTTAATAAACAAACTTACGGATTCGTACCTGTTTAAAGAAGCTAACTTTAATGATCTCCTGCCTCATTATGTCTGCTTTCCTTAAGAGATCCAGCGATCCACCCAGGGGGCTGAAGACCTCAAGGAGCTGTCAAACCGGTGCGTAACCTCTATGTGACAGGACCTCATCCAATACCCTTGTTCCGGGCGCTACCAAGGAACAAGTTGACCACCTGACTAAGGATCAATGATTGTGGGAGACTGCGTCCAGTCTCCACAAACAACCATAAAATTCAATAGTTCCAAGGTAAGAACAAGGGTATTGGGTTATGGGATTTCAGGGATAGTCCCTTGTCCCACTACTGGATGAGCTGCTACGAACGGTCCCAGCGTGTAGCAGTCTTCATACAGAGTTTGCACTTGCCCCAGATAGTGCGATGCAAACACTGATTTGCTTCTCCAAAAGGTTGCGTCCAGGATATTTTGAAGGGATCTACTCTGTTTAAAAGCTACAGAGGTTGCTACGGCCCTAACCTCGTGAGTCTTCACTTTTCAATAGCCTGAGATCTGCTTCATTACATGCTGAATGTGCTTCCTTGATTAAAAGCCTTATAAAAAAGGATAGTGCATTCTTTGACATTTGCAGAGAGGGCTTTCTGACAGGACACCAAAGCCCCACTGAATTGCCACGCAATTGCTTCGTTCTTTCCAGGTAATGCCTCAGGGCCCTTACCGGACAAAGAACTCTCTCTACTTCCTTACCTGTGAGATCCGACAGGTTTGGAATCTCGAACGATTTGGGCCAGGGCTGAGAAGGGCGTTCGTTCTTCGCTAGAAACCCCAGCTGTAGAGAGCAGATAGCATTGCCCTGTCTGAAAACTACAGCTTTGCTGAAGGCATGGATTTCACTGACTCTTTTTGCTGTCGCTAGACTAACTAAGAAGAGAGTTTTCATGGTGAGGTCCTTAACCCTTAAACGCCAAATGGACGTATTAAACGTCAAGTCAAAATGTCTCCCGTATGCCGAATGGACGTACCATACGTCGACTCAAACAAATTTTTAAAAAAATTCGCGGAAAAATACTTATAGGCCTACCAGCCTAAAACTTTTGAATCATGCGCCTTGGGGGATGCTGGGAGTTCACGGATCAAGGTGTTGTTTTGTTTACAATCGTTACACGGGCGCGCAAACGCGAATTTCTTTCTTGACGCACTAAAAAGTATCTGTGACACATCTCGGAAATTATTTCGTCACTTTGACATAATTTTTGTACCATTTTAAATTAGCCATTACATGGAGTATTATATATGAAAATGTGTGCATTTTTATGTAGAATACAACAAAAAATACTCATGATTGTAGTAGCTTTTATCAGTTTTGAGATATTTTTATATAAATAATGATAAGTGCAGAAATTTCAACCTTCGGTCAACTTTGACTACCGAAATGGTAAAAAATGACAATTTGTCGAAAATTGCATTTTTCCTAACTATACAAACCTGAGGTCCTTTAACAATAGGAAGTAGCTAGCGGCAGCTGGAACGGTCGTAAGCTTCGAACAAGGGGAGAACGGTAGTTAACTGCTTGTCCGACAGTCGCGCGGCGGTAAACAAATCACTTTTGCTTTGACCCATGCAAAATACGCAGAGTGAGGGGTGGCATGAGGAGGGACTATATGTAAAGGACCTCAGGTTTTTATAGTTAGGAAAATGCAATTTTCGACAAATTGTCATTTGTTCCGATACGTAATACAAACCATCGGTCCTTTTTTAACAATAGGAAGACTCACTTCTTGGTGGGAGGAATCTGAGTCTTTTGATGAACAGACTGGTGTTCGTCCATCCCTGGAATGCCTCCCTGGTCGTAAGAGCGAGGGAGGGATCCAAGCCTCTGTCCGATTGATCGGGGTGTGCACCGCAGGATCAATGGTCAGACCTCTGGGCCGAGTACTAAGAGAGAGGCAAGCGTATCTCTTCGTACCAGCAAGCAAGAACTTGTTCCTGTTTGCAAGAGGCAACATAAAGTATGGGTTGTCTCAAGCTGGCATCCACTTCCTCCCCCTTGTTGGAGGAAGTGGTGGATATACGCTCCTATCCCTAGTGAAAGGGATAGGATGGGGCTCTGTTGAGTAGCTCACCTGCATCTTGTCCTAATCCAGCAGGGTGACGACCGTGTCCCTCTAACCACAGGTATAGGGGAAGAAAAAGATGGAAGAGGAGCCAGTCACACTCTCATTCACTCATCCATTCTTACGGTCACACCAGGACTCGATGCTGTTCAGCCTGCGAGGGTCTGGGTTCGCTACACAACGTGTTGAGCAGCCACCACGGGTCCCAAGGAAAAAAGAATCCAAGGACCTGTGGGCAATATCCCGAAGGTAGAAGGAAGGGCATGTGGTCTGGTTGGACCAGACCCCTGCCTTCAGTACCTGCGCCACGGAGAAGTTCTTGCGGACAAGGCAGCATCTCCTTCGCATCGAAGGCGGTGAAGTCCATTAGGGAGGGGATTGTGAACGACTCGAACCAATCGTCAGGGACCGAAGGGTTCTGAGTCTTCGCTACGAAGTTCGGTACGAAATCGAGCGTCACGGATCCCCATCCCCTGGATGCTTGACTTCGCAGGAGAAGTCATGCAGTTCCTCAGAGGAAAAGAAGGAAATAGTCGCATGACCTATTCCTCTTCTCTACTTCGGTGATGTCCAGTACCCATACCGGGTTCTCTGTCCGTTTTTGCCACGAAGTCTCTCGCATCCTCCTATCCCCATGCAGCGAAGTTCTCGGTAGTGGATAGGACACCGACACTCCATGGTGGGTGTCAATGGTATGGGTACTGTGACAAGCTATTAAAACGAAGTAATGATTGCTGTGTAACAACCGAACTAAGTCAACAGCGTAGTTCGTAACTGACTCGGGCGCTCTGACAGCTGCCGACTGACTGCGTTCGGTAGGAGGCAATTTTGTCAAAGCATCCGAGTAAGTCACGTGACCTTCGCCTTAAAAGGGTTATGCCGAGAGACCAAACAAATAATGTATTTGTTTGTCACCAATGCCGGACAGCGAGGTGATGATTCTCTTAAGGCATGTGCCCAACAGGCGAAAGTCAATTGCCTTCTAGAGACCGAGGTCCCTGAAGGCAAAATATCTCATGGTTGTTGAATCTCAGCTAAGGAGAAACAACACTATGTACCGTTGAAGACGAAGGTAGATATTGAATGCAACCTACGTCTTCACAGACGAATCGAGAGAAGGATTCTCAAGATTCATAACCTGTGCTTACCAATGACTGAAAACGCTAACCGCTATTTCATTGCTGTCCGGTGAGAAGTCGTAGTTGCAATGAAAGCGGGGCGTTCTTCAGTAATGAAAACACAGGGGAAAACCGCCTGAAGAACTGCTTCTCATGGGCTGAACATTTGGAAGTAGAGCTGTCAGGTCGGAGAGTAGGCGATGTCTTCTGACACATCTCGTAATTCGGGTTGAACAATGAACAATTGTACACCTACGAATACGAGATATTTTGAAGACAAACTCAGATGTCTGCAAAATCATTCGCATTATCGCAGTGCGATGCAGCGGGAGACTTGTACAGACTTCTGTTACCGTGCGGTAAACAGAAAGATGAAAGAGTCCAAGAGATATCTCTATTGAAAATTCTCGCAATGTCGAAGGCGATGGAATCTAGCGTCACAGCAGTAGATGGTCCTTCATTATTGCGAGAATCCCCATTAATCAGAGACCTAAGTCCATGATTGTTGGGCAGAGATACGGTTCGGTAGTCAATCAAACCAGGGGAGAGAGACATAACTGACCGTGCATCTCGGAGGCCCAGCTGATACTGAGCTGCTGTCAGGCAGTTCAATACGCAGTAGTTGAGCCTGAGCTCTCGCCGACTCGTCATCCTGAGTTGCCATGTAATCCATTATTCCATGAAGGAATGCGTTCGGCTAGACTACCGAGCATAAAAGATATGCTCGAGCAATTATATTTAGGCGAAACGAATTTCGGTAAATATAAAAGTTTAATTGGTGTGTCGTGACAAAACCATAAGTATATAAAATTGAAACTGAAAACTCCTGGGAGGTTGCAGGCAACCCCGAGTTGCAGTTCAATTAGAATACTTCTCTTCTAAGTCGCAATCCGTAGATAAACTAGGATATGCGCCTACCCCTCGGACAATTCAACTGCTTAGTAGAATCATGTCGCGAGGTTAATATACGTAGTATATTTGTAGGATTCTGAACAACGATCTCCATCCTAAATTCTTTCCTTCAAGAAAACAAAATAAGGATGGAGATCGACCACCTTCGATCTCTATCAAAGAGTGAAGGAGAAGTCTTCCTCGAAGGAAAGCTTCAATGGTGAACAGAATACTAAGACGATAGTTCAAGCCAAACTGGATATTCCCGTCCGATCTTCTCTATTCCAGGTTGGTCGCCTACTGTAAGATAGTTTCTTTCAGCAGCAGTCTTCTTCCCAATGCTAGGAATTCCAGGAATTCGAGCATAGGCGAGGTTCCCGATTATCATGTAACATCGGGGATTCTCGTCTCGCTCACTTTAGACCGTGGTCTCGCCTAAGTGTTTGGAGATCGTAAAAAACTCGAACACTCTGAATGCGCTAGAAATTCCTTAGAATTCTAAGCAGTCTGCGAAACCCCCACCGAATTCGTCAAACGATATCGGCTGGTGGTCCTCTCGATTCCCGTAGAAATCGAGAATGGGGCAGGATCCCTCCTCAACGACCGGGGCTTACGTCAGGTAGGACCCGAAGGTCCCCCCGGTAGCGCAGTCCCGAACGTGGGATCCTACAGAGAAATCTCTGTAGGATCCCTCCCCTTTCCCTCGTAGCCGTAAGGAGAGAGGGAATGGGGGAGGAATTGGATACTCGCTCGCCTTCCCAGTGGAACTAGCAGTTGGAGAAGAATAGGAGCAGCCATCGCCTTGCGGCGATGGTCTCTCAGAGTCTGGGAAAACGTATCGTCAGGAGAAAACGTTTTCCCCCGCGGAGGGTTACGAACTCTCACTGTAGGTAAGGGTCTGCCGCCACTGTGAACGTCGTCTGGGTGGGGCTGATCGACACCTGACGGGGGAGAGCCGATACGGTCCTCCGACCGACTCATTCCAGTCCTCGTCGAGGTCGAAACCTCTCAGGAGGACCGAAGGAGTATTTAAATACGGTGTCCGAAGACACGTAGAAACGCCGCTGTCGCAGTAGAGGAGGTGGAAGTAGCTTGATCGACCGGCCAGAACTGAGCGAGCCTTCTTGTCCGGAGACGAGAGACTCTGGTTCGAGACAGAATCGGCAAGCTCCGATCGCGGCAGACCCACCGTCGGTTTGGGTTCCCTCTCGGGCCCCAAAACGACTCGAGCAGAGACGTGGGCTCTGCTGGTGGGAGCGGCAATCCTTCCGCAAGGTCATTATGCTGACGAATCAGCTTAATGACTTCTGTAATTTCCTCTGTATCTCGGGAGTAAACCGCGTCTTGCGGAGTAGGACCGTCCAGTCCTTCCAACAAGAACAGATCCGAGATACTCCTCCTTCCGAAGGAGGAAAAGCGGCAGACCCCTGACGGTCGCCTCCAGCTACTTGCACGTATGTCCTGGTCGGTCCTAGAAACCGTGCCTGGTCCATACGGCGTCATAGCGGGATCGCGAGCGGCGCATCTCTCGCGATCACTCATAGGTACCTCGCTCCTCCGGTGTAGCCCGAGGAGGTTGAAGGTACAGGAGAGGCAGACCTGACGCCCCCCCCTAGCTCGCTGGCAGGACCAGCGTGCTTGGAGGGCTGCTGCTGATCGTCAACCCGCGGTGGCGATCGAGCAGCAGGCCTAGCCTTGCCGCTCGCCTGGGCGAGAGGCTCGGCTGAGAACGTCGACGCTGATCTCTAGCGTCAGGCGAGCTGTTGCTGGTTACCATCTTCGCCCGGTCCCGATGGGAGCGGCGTCAGGTGACCTGCTAGGTTCGCTGTCGCGGTGAGACCGGCGAGCGTCCTCTCGGCGCGTCGAGCCGCTGGTACCAGCCGTGGCTGGTACCGACGGCCGCGGGGGACCCCTTCCTCGCCTCAACTCGTGGCTGGTCAGCGACCGTCACGTCAACCCGAGCAGCCAGCTGGTCGCTGCGAGAGCGTCCACTGGCCTGACGAGCGTCGTCTGCACGACTCTCGCCAGTCTTCTGCTCCGCGCTTCGGTTTTGACGGCGAGCGAGCTCGGGCGTCAAGACTTTGGCTGGACGGTCTCCCACGGGAGACCGTCCACTCGGTACTTCTCGCTAACGAGAAGCCGAGGCGGATCCTGGGTTTAGCGGCAGAACCGCTAGAACCAGGCGAGAAGTGCCAGCCGAAGCTTGTACTCCTCTGGCCCCTCCCCGTCTTCTTCTCCTTGGTAGAAGAAAAGACGGGCCCTGTTCCCGAGGGAGCAGGAGGACCAGCAGAAGAGCTCCCCGAATCGCCGGAGCGAGACGGGCCCTTAGAAGGTCCCGAAGGAGCCTTCTTAGGGGGGAAAACCCGGGTTACCAGCTGGTCGCTGCAAGAGCGGCCGCTGGCCTGGCAAGAGTCACCTGAGCGTCTCTCACCAGCCTTCTGCTCCGTGCCGCGTCTTGGCGCCGAGCGAACTCTGGCGCCGAAACTTGGCTGCACGGTCTCCCGAGGGAGAACGTACACTCGGGATCTCTCGCGAACGAGAGACCGAGCCGGAACCTGGCGTAGCGGCATCGCCGCTAGCACCAGGCGAGGAAGTACCAGAGCTAACCGATACTCCTCTGGTCCCCGTCTATCTCTTCCTTGCGGAAGGGGAGACGGGCCCCGCTCCCGAAGGAGCAGGAGGACCAGCAGAAGGACCCCCCGTCCCACCGAGGTGGGACGGGCCCTTAGAAGTTCCCGAAGGAGACTTCTTAGGGGGGAAGGCAGCCTTCTTCTTCTTCGGCTTATGGGCCTTAGAAGTCGAAGGGGGAAGAGGCAGCAGCAGACGATGAAGACGAAGATGACAGCTTCCTCTTCTCCTCTTCCTCGTCAGCTCACGCAGGACAGTCGTCAGGCCCTCCATCCAGGCCGGCGCCGGGGCCATTGCCGAAGCAACACGGCCCGACTGCACCTGTCCGGAAGGACCTGGGACTGGGGAAGACACACCGTGGGCAGGACCAGCATGGACAGGCACAGGAACCAGGAGCGACAGGAACAGCAACCAGCTCAGGAGCGACAGGAACAGCAACCAGCTCAGGAGCGGCAGGAACAGCGGCAGCGGTAGACCCAGAAGGGACAGCCAAGCCAACAGAGGGAATCACATCAGCGGCAGGTACGGCAGGCCCAGCGATCGCCTCGTAGAATCATCGGCAGCCAGCGGAACCTGGGTCCTGGCGCCCGGTCCCGGGGCGAGCTGCTGGAACAGCGGAAGTCTGGGGCAGGCAACACGAAGAAAACAGGCGGCGGCGGCAACCCCACCTCGGTACGGCTGCGGCCCTAGTAGCGGCAGACGGCGTCATCGACACAGCATGGGGAGTGTAGACCAGGAGGGGGGGAGCAGCATAAGCGGCCGTGGTAGTAGTGGAGACCGCCCCAGACCTCGCTAGACGCTGCAGCAGCCCGTGGATGCTAGGCACGCCCTGCCTCCGCGGTGGTCCATACCTGTCCAAGGTCGTCTCCCACGGATGTAGCACCTGCGGTAACATAGATAGATTAGTAAGAGGGGTTCCCTCACGCACGGGGGAAGACATGCCCCACCCCGAACGCAAGGAAGACCCCAAATACAAAATACAACGAAGAAGCTGAGCGGGGGGCAGGAAGGAAGACGAAGAATCGGATACCAGGGAGTCGCGGGAGAGCTTTCCGACGACTTCCTGGCAGACCTTCGCTTCCCCTACCCCCGCACAGCAGTGAAAAGTAATATGAAAATGAAACAGAATACTGTCCTTGCGATTCACTTCATAGAACTTAAAGGGGAAAAGATCAATTCCCGGGTAAGAACGGAAACTTGATCCAATAATATGATGCTATCATAAAATATATATGAAAATGAAACAGAATACTGCACTTGCGATTTCATTTTCACATAAAAAAATCGTAAGGATCAATTCCCGGGTAAGAACGAAAATTGATCCAAATTAAATTTCATGCAAATAAATAAATGAAAATGAAAAGAATATTGCAATTGCGAATCCACTTTCATTGCATTCTATTATACAAAATTAAAAGGCTCGTGCCGAGCGCAAACACACTCTCGGTAACGAACGCACAGGGCAAACATATAATGAAAAGAGTACTTACATTTTTCAATTACACACTTTCGCCCACAATACATGACTCGGTGCGAGCGCCCCGCCCGCCCGCCCTCGGCACCGAGGCATAATTCAAGGGTTTCAATTCATGAAAAGAGAGGAAATCGCCGCATCTACGGCGATAACTCCATGTTGGTTCATAATTAAGTAATGAAAATGAAAACAGTGTACTTACAGTTTCATTTTCAAGTCAAACAAACCATTAGTAGAAAACACAATATAAACAAAGCATACGACGATGAAGCGGGCAGAGAGCGATGGCGAACACGTCCTTCACACCCGCGGCCGAAAGCAAAAGTGATTTGTTTACCTCCCCAGTCGCGCGGCGCGCGACTGTCGGACAAGCAGTTAACTACCGTTCCCCCTGTTCGAAGCTTACGACCGTTCCAGCTGCCGCTAGCTACTTCCTATTGTTAAAGGACCGATGGTTTGTATTACGTATCGGAACAAAACGCAATTGTAAGCTAAAACTCTTATATTTTAGTAATATTCAATCATTTACCTTAATTTTGCAACTAATTGAAAGTCTCTAGCACAATATTTCGATTTATGGTGAATTTATGAAAAAACTTTTTCCTTACGTCCGTTTGGTAACTCTTCCGAAAAAAATCATACATGCGATTGAGGTAATGTTTGCACCATTTTAAAATTAGCCGTTACATAAAGTTTTATATATGGAAATGTGAGCCATTTCATGCACAATACAACTAAAAACAACCCATGGTTGTAGCTTTTATCAATTTTGAAATATTTTCATATAAAAAATGATAAGTGACAAATTTTCAACCTTCGGTAAACTTTGACTATACCGAAATGGTCAAAAAACGCAATTGTAAGCTAAAATGCTTATATTCTAGTAATATTCAAGCATTTACCTTCATTTTGCAACAAATTGGAAGTCTCTAGCACAAAATTTCGATTTATGGTAACTCTTCCGAAAAAATCATACGTGCGATTGTGGTAATGTTTGCACCATTTTAAATTAGCCGTTACATAAAGTTTTATATATGAAAATGTGCGCAGTTTCATGTAGAATACAACAAAAAATAATTGAAGGTTGTAGCTCTTCTCATTTTTGAAATACATTTGCATATAAATCACAATAAATAGAAAAAAAACCACGTACGGTCAACTTTGAATCTACCGAAATGGTAGAAAAACGCAATTGTAAGCTAAAACTCTTACAGTCTAGTAATATTCAGTCATTTATCTTCATCTTGAAACAAATTTGAAGTCTCTAGCACAATATTTAGATTTATGGTGAATCTAAAAAAAAAAAAAACTTCCTTCCCCCCGTGCGCGGATTCTCCGCCACAAATCTCCGAAATGCGTACATCCCATTCTCGGAATATTTGCTCCATTTCATATTAGGCATTTCATAGAGTTTTATATATGAAAATGTGTGCAATTTCATGTAGAATAAAACAAAAAATATTTGAAGGTTGTAGCTTTTCTTATTTCCGAAATAATTGCATATAAAAAATATATATATATATAAAAAAAATAGACACTCGGTCAACTTTAACTCGTCAGATATGGTTGAAAACTGCATTTGTAAGCTAATACTCTTACAGTATAGTAATATTCAATCATTTGTCTTCATTTTGAAAGAAATTGGAAGTCTCTAGGACAATATTTAGATTCATGGTGAATTTTTGAAAAAAATATTTGTTTACGTCTGCGCGTTACGAATTCATGCATTATTTTGTGATTATATTTTCTCTGTGTTGCTTTTATCGTTTTACAATGTGTTATATACCAAAATGATTGCAATTTAGTTTACATTACAAAAAAAAAAAGTAACTTGTTACCTTTAACCGTTTTGCGCACAGCACGATTTGAATACAATTATATATGAAATTTCGTTTTTGCGCTATCATATATCGCATTATTTATATATGATAATGATAATTTTTTTCATTTTTGACGGTTGCATACTAAACTTCAGCCAATGACAAAAAAAAAGGAGCCAAAAATGAACTCTTAATCTTGAAAACTAAGCGCGCTGTGATTTTTTGAAAAAAATATTTTTTCCGCTTCCGCGCTCACTCTGAAACACCTCCGGCACATGGGAGACATTTTTTTAAGGGTTAAATGATGTTTCCTGTAAAGGCTTGAACCTATCACTCATGATAAACTTCAGGACTACGTCCAAATTCCATGCTGGAGGGGACTGTAGTCTCTCCTTAGCAGTGTCGAAGGATCTGAGAAGGTCTTGGAGATCCTTATATTCAGACACGTCTAAGTTCCTGTCATTGAAGACATCTGCGAACATGCTTATGTATCGCTTAATGGTCGAGGTCGAAACGTTACAACTTCTCTCACAGTCTGCAGCGAAGAGTTTCTCATTCTCCTATCCCATTGCAGCGAAGATTCTTCTTCTCGGCAATGGATAGGACAGCGACACTCCATGGTGGGTGTCCATGGTATGGGTACTGGGACAATCTATTAGGATGAAGTAATGATTGTTCTGGAACAACCTATAAGTCCAAGCGTAGAACGTAACTGACTCGGGCGCTCTGACAGCTGCCTACAGTTCGGTAGTGAAGCAAGTTGTCCAAGCATCCGAGCAAGTCACGTGATCTTTGCCTTTTAAAGGGTTATGCCGAAAGACCATACGAATTGTCTATTTGTTTGTCACTGATGCTGGATGGCGAGGTGGTGAATCTCTTAACGAGGTGTTGATTCTCTTAAGGCATGTGCCCAATAGGTGAAAGTCAATTGCCCTCTAGAGACCGAGGTCCTTTATGGCAAGACATTCCCACAGTAGTTGAATCTCAGCTAAGAAGAAAACAACACTATGTTCCATTGAAGACGAAGGTGGAAAGTGAATGCAACCTACGTCTTTACAGCCGAATCAAGAGAAGGATTCTCAAGGTTCTGAACATGTGCTTACAAAGGACTGAAAATGCCAACAGCTATTTCATTGCTGAAAGGTGAGGGGTTGTAGTTGCAATGAAAGCGGGGCGGTTTCCAGTAATGAAAAAACACAGGGAAGTACTACTTCTCATGGGCTGATCATTTGGAAGTAGAGCTGGCAGGTCGGGGAGCAGGCGATGTCTTCTGTATATATCTGTCAATTTCGGATGAACAATGAACAATTGCACCCTTCCGAATACAAGATATTTTGAAGACAAACTCAGAGGTCTGAAGAAACATTCCGCATTATTGCAATGCGATACAGCGGGAGACTAGTAAAGACTTGTTACCGTGCGGTAAACATAAAGATGAAAGAGTCCAGAATATGTATCTGTTGAAAATTCTTGCAATATCCAAGGGGATGCAGATGATGTCATTCATGTATGCGAGAATCCCCTTTAATCAAAGACGTAAGTCCGATATTGTTGGACAGAGAAAAGGTTCGGTAGTCAATCATTGTAGGGGAGAGAGACATAAACCGACCGTGCATCTCGGAGAGCCAGCTGGTACTGGGTTGTCTTTCTGCAGTCCCAGCCTACTCAGTTAGTTCTTGCTCACTCGCTATCCTGAGTTGCCAGGTAATCAATTCCTCGAAGGAATGCGTTCGGCTAGAATAATCGAGCGTTAAAAAAAAGGATCTATTATGCTCGAGCAATTATATTTAAACGAAACGGATTTCGGTAAATACAAAAAACTGAGGTGATGTTGTCATGACCATACCATAAGTATCTTAAAATCGAAACTGGTAACTCCAGGCAGCGACTGTAGGAAGGAGCTCTGAGGAGCCAGTCGTCCAGATACAGAGAGGTTCTGATAGCTCTCAAATGCAGCATTCCTGCGACATTGGACATCAATTTCGTGAAAATTTGAGGGGCGGTGCTTAGTCCAAAACAAAGAGCTCGAAACTGGAATACCTCCTCTTTGTATACAAACCTCAGGTATTTTTTGTAGCTCGGGTGGATGGGAATGTGGAAATACGCATCTTGTAGATCTAGTGAGACCATCCAGTCCTCCTTTCTGACTGCTGCCAGGACTGATTTTGTAGTTTCTATTGTAATTTTCGTCTTCTGAACGAAGACGTTGAGTGCACTTACGTCCAGCACTGGTCTCCATCCCCCCCGAGTTCTTGGGCACCAGGAATAAACGATTGTAGAAGCCTGGTGATTCCAAATCCCACACCTTCTCAGACTATTGCCTCTTTTTCTAAGAAGAGCGACATTTGCTGTTGAATCGCCTGAATTTTAGATTCCTCTCTGTACCTGGCCGAGAGATCTATCGGGGACACTGCTAACGGAGGTTTTTCTAGAAACGGGATTTTGTACACCTCCTTGAGCATCTGAATGGACCAAAGATCCGCTCCTCTTTTCTCCCAAACTTGCCAGAAGTTGGAAAGTCTGGTCCTACCGCTGTCTGAGGACGAACTTTGTCAAACCCTGCTTCATCCTTGCCTTGATCCTCTTCTTTGAGATCTCTTTCCCGAGGGTCTGAAACTGCGTCTACCAGAGGTAGTTCCCCAAAAGGGCTGAGAAACCTGATGTTTTAGAACCTCTTCCTTAGCCTTACGCGCTGAAAAACTAGCAGGTAGTACCTTTCTTGCTGTTTTTGAAACTAAATCTTGAGTGGCCTTTTGGACTAATGCTGACGAGACTTCTTTAACTAAATCTTGTGAAAATATGAGCGAAGAAAGAGGGGCATAAAGGAGCCCTGACTTCTGCACTGGAATAACTCCGTTAGTCAAAAAGGAACAAAATTGAGCCCTTTTCTTCAGGACCCCCGCAGCGAAGAGTGCTGCCAATTCATTAGCCCCGTCTCTCAAAGCCTTGTCCATGCACACATGATATGAACAAGTTCTTCCGTGTCCTTGCCTTTAAAAACCTTCACCTTTTTTCCCAAGGCTCCCAGGATCCAATCTAAGTTAAAAACCTCGAAAGCTCTGAACACTCCTTTGACGAGGTGGTCTAATTCTGAAGTCGACCAAAACACTTTAGTTCTGCTCATCACCTTTAGAGCTCTCTTGGAAGAGCGAGACAAAACCATCTTTGTAAAGTTTGTCTTATTAAACGATTTTCCAAGCGTAAACTCTGAAGGAGGGGAACGAGGCGTAGCTGGAATAAATTTCTCTGGGAAAATCTCATTAAAGACCTTCATAAGTCTTTTCAAATCTGATGAAGCATGTTGTTCCTTCGAATCCTCTTCGTCTGAAACAACTTCTAAGGGAATCACAGGATCAACTTCCCTTTCTTCAGAATGTCCTCGAATGGAAGTAGCGACGTCTTGCCTCCCGACGTCATGAATATCGATTTCCTGACGTCCGATGTCACTATGTCCAGCCTCTTGGCGTCCGAAGCTACGATGTTTCAACTCCCGGCGCTCAGCGTCATGACTCTCAAGAGCCTGACGCTCGGCATCCTGCCTTGCAACTTCTCGACGCCTGATCTGAAGGGGTCTAAAATCTTGACGCTCGGCTCTTATACATCCGGCTTCATGATGTATATGTTCTTGACGCTCGGCTCTGTTGACGTCCGGCGTCATGATGTATATGATCTTGACACTCAAGCTCTTGACGCTTGGCGCCATGATCCTCTTGACGCTCGGATCTTTGGTGTCCAGCGTCATGATGTTTATGATGTTGACGCTCAAGCTCTTGATGCTCGGTGCCATGATCCTCTTGACGCTCGGATCTTTGGTGTCTGGCGTCATGATGTTTCTGATCTTGACGCTCAAGCTCTTGACGCTCGGCGCCATGATCCTCTTGACGCTCGGCTCTTTGGTGTCCGGCGTCATGATGTTTATGATCCTGACGCTCAAGCTCTTGACGCTCGGCGCCATGATCCTCTTGACGCTAGGCTCTTTGGCGTCCGGCATTACGATGTTTATGTACTTGACACTCGGCGTCATGTCGAGCTATCTTCTTTTTGCTTGCAGGAAGCCAGACCTTCATGAGGGAAGAAAGTTTGTTCTGCATATCCTGAATTATATTCAGATCCGGAGCCCCATGCTGAGACCGGACAGGAGAAGCAGCAACCACATCAGACTCTCTCTCCATGTCAATCAATGAATCATCTGGAGACGAAAACCAACCCGAAGGAGGAGGAGGAGCATGTACAGACGGCATACAAGCGTCTGACATCCGTTCGTCCTCTACCGAAGCAGATGGCCACCTGTGCAACATCTTACTGATTTCGGCAAAGGGACCAACCGTGTCCGACGTCTTTCCGCCTCCTACCGAAGCAGATGGCCGCCTGTGCGACATCTTACTGCTTTTAGTAGGGAAACTGACATTCTCCAACCTCCCATCTTGAGAGGTCTTGACGTAAGACGCCATCCCCGTTTGGGAGCTGCATCGTCCGATGAAGAGCATACACTTACCTCGCCTTTCCAATGACGAGGGTGAGCGTCCTGGGAAGTGTCAACAGGAATGCTCGAGGGGACGACTGCTTGGGAGCTAATGCCTCTCGCCTTCCTTCATCTGTCGACATTCCTTCTCACAGGGGTTGGTGAGCTTGGAAGAGGTCTAGGACTAGGAGCACAAAAGATCCGAGCGGTATCAACGGAAAGACAATAATTTTATCTCGCCTTACCTATGGCGAGGGTGAGCATCCTGGGGATCGTCAACAGGTACGCTCGAGGGGACGGCCGCTTGGGAGCTAAAACCTCTCGCCTCCCTTCGTCGGTCGACATTCCTTCTCACAGGGGTTGGTGAGCTTGGAAGAGGTCTAGGACTAGGAGCGTGACAGATCTGAGCGGTCGCACCCTCCACTGCACTTGCACTTATTTTAGCACTGTAACTTGTGATTTTAAGATCTCTCACATTCGACCATGATTTCTCCCTGTTTCTACGAGGGATTCTACCTTTACCAAGGGATTGAATGGTCGCTATCATGTCCTTTAAAGTTGGACCAACACCTGTATAAGTAGGGGGAATAGGAACTATTACTACGGAAGCAGGATCAATAGGATCACTAGCAAGGGAAAGAGAATTGTCAATTCCCTGACTATTGCTAGAAGAGTGAGACATACTACTCTTCGCTCTCCTGATCTTATTCTTTTCAAGCTTTCGCACATAGCAATAATATCCATCCACTCATTTTCAGGTAAATGGACACATTCTTCCTCCTATCATCCAAATCACAACTCTTGCCTCTAAATTCATATAAATTGAATGAGGATCTATCGAGGTTTTAGCAAGCCGAGTATTACATCCTCTCACTCACATTCTTACACTCGAAGCAGAGTCAGCCATGTTTGGAAAATGCAAAAGAGAGATCAAGAATAAGCAAGAGTCAAAGCAATAATATTCTAAATCAAACATTCTCTTATCATCATCATTCATTATGATCCATCATCATTATCAAGATGATCCACATGCACCCAACAACAAGCGAAAGCCAAAGCCAAAGTGTACTTCACCAAATAACTGTGAAAAAAAACGGGCCAACTAGCGAAATTCCAACGAAGTCACCGATGCAGCGGCAGGGAAGATCTGAGGAATAGTTGGAACTGTTCTACGTACCTGGGTAGAGGGCGCACAGGTGGTGCACATGACTACCCAATCGGCGATTGCCGCGAGTTTTGAAATTCTGCCGTGACGTCAGGGACGTTAGCTATACGTATATATAACTACCAGGTAAGTTACATGTTTAAAAATAACCTTGTCTCATATAAGTAAAGTATCTAGATATTCGTTTATGCTAACTAGAAGCAAGAAAATTAGATCAGAATTGCGTTAAATATATGGCAAAACAAACTCGTATTCATCATCAGCTGATTTCAAACCAAAACATTGGCCGCTCCGTGGAATACTGGCTTAGATTTGCTGTAGTATTTTATAATACAATAATATGAGAATACATACAATATTATTGAATACAGTGAAGTAATGTATAACTTTTTAAAAGATTCATGGAAAAGATGCATAATTAATAAAATAACACAATGCATTTTTCGGAACAGTGGTGGACAAGAACAAACATGAAAAAAATCCTCTGACAATGTGGAAGGTAGTTACAAAAGCTACCTTAATTTGAATCATATTTATGTACAAAAATAAAAATACCCTATACGTAATACATTTTCATACACATTTTAAACTTAAAAGCATAAACATTTATAAAATTGACACATCGATCGCTAAATTTGCACTCTCTTCAACTCGATATTTTCAGAAGAGTGGCAGCAGTGGCTCACAAGAAAGAACATGAAAAAACATCCTCTTTGATACCGTGAAGGGCAGTTTCAAAAGCTGCCTTTGGATCGTATTTTTGTGCAGAAACAAAAACACCTTATACGTAATACATTTTCATACACATTTTAAACATAAAAGCATGAACATTTATAAATCAACAAATCCATAGGTAAATTTGTGCTTATGTAACTCAATAATTTCGGGATAGAACAGCGTCAGAGGCATATATTTTACCCTAATACCTATGTAATAACGCTCCATAAAATTTGTTAATATTATGTGCAGAACATTATGGTCTGAACAGCATTTCTACAAATGTATGAACTCGTTAGACATAACGGCGCTAGTGGCGCTGTTGACTGAAAATTGTGCCGTAAAAATACCTTAAAATGCCTTATTTTTTTAATGAATATTTTTGACGACAGCCGTAAAACCGATTTGCCACTAAGAGGTTGCGCTGTTAACCGGGGGCCGCCTGTATTATTATTAGTATGTATTTGTATTTAAGGAAGTAGTGTCTCCTATTAACACAACTTGCACCTGACTATGGAATACACCTCTACATAAGAGAATAAAACTGTATCTTAAAGCCTATGCAATTATAGGGCTCATTGCAAAATCCTTAAAAGACCTAACAATAATTTTTTCACACAAAATACTATGGTAATGATAATCAATATGTAAAAATAAAAAAAAATATATAAATTATTTTAGTCATTTAATTTAGATTAATGATTTGTAATTACATACATGAAGAATGTATCTTATAAATATATGGCTGACAAAATATACAAAATTTACTATCTGTCCATACAAGTAGATATACATATAGCATGCACAAAACTTTTTAATTTGTCTGCTGTATGCGGGAAATACATACCACTAAGTTTGCGTAAGCACACAGTTTCATTATAAAATTATTAGTATGTATTTGTTAAATTAAAATACAAAAAGTTACTTTCATACAATTGTCTAACTTATTCAATTTATAAATATAAGGAAAAAATCTTTAATGGTTCTATTTGGATAATTTGTGGTAGATTCCTTAGAGTATAGTTGCGGAGAGGGGGTTTGGTTGTACCAAAATTCTTGTATTTTGATGGAAGATTAGAAAACAGCAACTTGAAGGATCACAATTTACTTATCTTCCACAGGAATGGCAACAATAGTACAATTAGGCCAGGCCAGGTCTGTAAATTCCTTACTCACCAGGTCTGTCAAAGAATTACAAACCAAAGATTCCTGTCTTTTCATCAGGGAAAGCTGGTGAGTTTAAGGAGTCACACTAGCTACCAAAAATATGTTTTTTCCTGCATCAAAAGCAATTTTTGAGTGTAGCTACTGCTCATGCTCAAAGGAGCATATAAAAAACTGACACAGATGAAATGGCGGCCCTGCTCCTAAGAATCCACTCATGAACATTTTTAAATTTAAAAAAAAATACTTTACAACAAACATGGTACATCAGAGATACTAGCATGAATTACTTACATACCTGAATATCTATTTACTGAATAAACCATAGCTGTTGGAGGAAAAGTTGGTATTGGAACCTTAATAACCTTCATTTCTGTCTTGGGTCCTTTGGAGGTTTCTCTTGGTTCTTTTGCCAATCTTGATTTGGCCTTTTTCTGAAGATCTGATGGCAACTGAAAGTACAATAAATACTGTTATGGCCACTAACTAGCCTTAGAAGAATGGTACATACATCTTCAATTATATTCAACAAGGTTTGTTTTATACATCAAGCACATCTAAAACACATTTTATTCTTAACCTCCTACATTCTTTCAACAATGGTTTTCCTCGTACAAATACATAACTCGAATTCATATACAGTCAAACCCCCTGAATTCGTGGGGGATGCGTACCAGACACCCCTGTGAATAGTAGAACCTGCGAATGTTTGGAACCCCTATAAAAACGCTAAACACAGCCTATTTTGTTAGTTAAAACTAAAAAAAAACCTACTAAAACTTTTTATACTTTGTTTTTTTAATAGTTTTATCACAAAAAGTGCATTTTATGATGAAATTGATAAGAAAATATCAGGAATTTGTGGATATTTCTCATAGAAAAATACCACGAATGTGCAAATTTTCTGCTAATAATGAGGGGAAACGTTCCCGAGAGAAATCTGCGAATGTTAGAGTCCGCGAATCCGGAGAACGCAAATACGGGGGGTCCACTGTACAGTCGACCCCCAACCCCCCATTCATGGACCGGGATTCGCGGACTCACCTACGTATTTGCGGATTTGTCTATGGAGCATATACAGTAGGCAGCTGTATTCGTGGAATCACACATTTGCAGATTTCTCTCTGGAACATATCGTCCCCTTATTCGCGGGAAATTTGCCTATTTGTAGAATTTTCTATGAGAAATATCCTAGAATTCTTGGTTTTTTATCAATTTCATCATAATATGCAATTTTTGTGATAAAACAATTAAAAAAACTAAAAACATTTTTAGTGGGTTTTCTTGAGTTTTAAATAACAAAATAGGCCATTTTCAGCATTTTTATAGGGCTTCCAACTATTCGCAGGGGGTCTGGTATGCATCTTCCCTGGATATGGGGGACCACTGTAAATACATTATTTACGGAAATTTACCCTATTTGCGGTATTTTTCATAGAGAAACAGTATTCACTAATTAATGTATTTTCATATTTTTTGTGACTAAATGCATTTTTTGTGATAAAACTATTAAAATGATATTGTCATGATACAATAAAGTTTTATACATACTTACCTGACTGATATATACGATTAATGGCCCACCCAGCCTCCCCGCAGGAGACAGGTGGAAGAGAGGAAATCTGATTAGAAAACGGGAATGGTTCCTAGTCCTGCCACCCAGGGCAGTGCGGTAGATCACCTGACCTACCTGTAGCGTGAGCCGCGAAATTTGAATTTCTGTCGGGGACGATGGAGTCTATATCTGTCAGGTAAGTATGTATAAAACTTTATTGTATCATGACAATATCATTTTTATACATTCAACTTCCCCGCCAGATATATACTTAGCTGATTGGCACCCATTGGTGGTGGGTAAGAGACAGCTAACTACTGAAATAGACAGGTAAACAACATATGTTGTAGGTATTAATAAAACCTTGGTTCCTACCTGATTAGGCGGAAGACTTCATGGCTACTGCCCAGGAGTCTGCTTCGCATCAAGAGCCTCGGCGAGATATTGATCTATGGCTAAGAGTTCTTGTGGGTCTGCCAATGGGGTCTTATCCACTTACTCGGCAGAGCCTAAAGGCCTTTGTCATTGGGTGCTAATCCACTAACATGACAATACACCTTGTTCAAGGAGCACAACACCGATCCCGATCACCTGATCCTAACATTCACGTTAGTTCTAAAGATTGCAAGGAGTTATCCCCAAACTCCTTACAAACAACCAATAACTTGAAACATAAAAAACACGCACACTTTATAATAATAAAAAAAAAAAAAATTTGTACCCCCCTACTAGCCATATACACACCTAGTTCCCTAGTAACAAAGGCAACGGCCGCCTGTGCGACGTCAAGCACCCCTGCTAGTAGGAAACCAAGAACATATCTGACAAGAGGGTTTATGTACATCTATAAAAATTTTTAAGGGTCAGTCTTTGCTCCAAGTCCCAGTACCGTATCCACTGAAACAAACGGACCGAGAGAGAAGCATTTCTCATAGGTCACCCTTACATCCTTCAGGTAATGCGATGCAAAAACTGAATTGCATCTCCAATATGTCGCTTCTAGGATATTCTTCAGTGACATATTCTTTTGAAACGCTAGCGACGTGGCTACCGCCCTTACTTCATGAGTTTTAACTCTTAGAAGTCTGAAGGATTCATCTGGGCAATTCTTGTGCGCCTCAATAATCACACTTCTCACAAAGAAGGCTAAGGCGTTTTTAGACATGGGTCTTTTGGGGTTCTTCACAGCACACCAAAGACCCTGTTGACAACCTCCCACCTGCTTCTTTTTATCGAGATAAAATTTAAGAGCCTTAACCGGGCAAAGAGACCTTTCTATCTCTCTACCTACCAGGTTAGATAGGCCTTTTACTTCAAAGCTCCTGGGCCAAGGCTTTGAAGGGTTCTCATTTTTCGCCAGAAACAATGTCTGGAACGAACAGATAGCCGCATCTCCTTTAAAGCCAACTTTAGAGTCCGGAGCGTGCAATTCGCTCGTCCTTTTGGCTGTTGCGAGGGACAATAGGAATAAACACTTCCTAGTAATGTCCCGAAAGGAGGCAAGATGTGGAGGTTCGAATTTGTCCGAGGAGAGGAATTTCAGGACCACGTCCAGATTCCAGCTAGGTGTTCTCGGAGTTCTCGATTTCGAAGTCTCGAAAGACCGAATCAAATCGTGGAGATCCTTATTATCTGCTATCTCCAGCCCTCGATTCCGGAATACGTACTGCTGACAGCATACTCTTGTATCCCTTGATGGTTGACACAGAAAGTTGCGATTCCTCTCTAAGAAAAAGGAGGAAATCGGCAATGGTGGTTACAGAGGTATTGGAGGAGGACAGCTTCTTCGTCCTGCACCATCTCCTAAAGACTTCCCACTTCGATTGATATACTCGCCTAGTTGAGGATCTGCGGGCTCTAGCGATAGCGCTTGCAGCCTTGCGAGAAAACCCTCTCGCTCTGACGAGTCTTTCGATAGTCGAAAGGCAGTCAGAGCGAGACCAGGGAGGTTGTGATGAAACCTCTCGAAGTGAGGTTGTCTGAGTAAATCTATTCTGCTTGGCAGAGATCTGGGGAAGTCCACCATCCACTCCAGTACCTCCGTGAACCACTCTTGGGCTGGCCAAAATGGGGCTATGAG
This sequence comes from Macrobrachium nipponense, assembly GCF_015104395.2. Lineage (NCBI taxonomy): Eukaryota > Metazoa > Arthropoda > Malacostraca > Decapoda > Palaemonidae > Macrobrachium > Macrobrachium nipponense. The sequence continues at coordinate 32,500,801 of NC_087216.1, forward strand.
GGTCAACCTCGTCTCCTTTGAAGCCACGAACTTCCTGAGCACTTCCCCCAGAATCTTGAATGGGGGAAAGGCGTAGGCATCCAGGCCCGACCAATCTAGGAGAAATGCGTCGATTGCAAAGGCTCTTGGATCTTCTACTAACGAGCAAAATATCTCTATCCTCTTGGAGAGGAACTAGCGAATAGGTTTATGTGAGGTCTCCCCCACAGGGACCACAGACTTTGACACACTTCTGCGTGGAGAGTCCACTCTGTGGGAAGGACCTGATTTCTCCTGCTTAGTCTGTCTGCTCTCACGTTTCGCTTCCCTTGCACAAATCTGGTGAGGAGAGTTATACCTCTTTCCAGATTAACAGATCTCTTGTTAGCTGGTAGAGGGAGAACGAATGAGTCCCTCCTTGTTTGCGGATGTAAGCCAGAGCCGTGGTGTTGTCCGAGTTTATCTGAACCACCCCGCATCTGACTATCGCCTCGAAGAACTTTAAGACCAGGTGTATGGCTACTAGTTCCTTGCAATTGATATGCCAAGACACCTGTTCCTTTGTCCAGGTGCCCAACACCTCCCTTGCTCCTAGCGTTGCTCCCCATCCCGACTCCGAAGCGTCGGAAAATAACACTTGGTTGGGGTTCTGCAGGGCAAGGTACAAGCCTTCGTTCTTTTTGAGAGGGATGAACCACCACTTCAAGTGATTCTTCACCTCCTGGGGAATCGGAAAAGAGTCTGAAAGTTGCCCCGTCTTCCAATTCCATACTTTTTTCAGGAAGAACTGTAGAGGGCAAATGTGAAGCCTCCCTAGAGGAAAGAACTTCTCCAGCAAGGACAGAGTCCCTAACAGGCTCAACCATTCCCTCGCTGAACTTTGTTCTTTTTCTAAGAAGTTCGAGATCTTTGACAAGCCTCGAGTGACTCTCTCTTGCGAAGGAAACACCCGAAAACCCAGAGAATCCATCTGAATCCCCAGATAAACCAGGTTCTGGCTGGGGATCAGTTGTGACTTCTCGAGGTTTACGAGTAATCCCAGAGACTGTATCAGATTTTGTGTTATCATAAGGTCCTCCAAACACTGGCTCTCTGACTTGGCCCTGATTAGCCAGTCGTCTAAGTAGAAGATGTTGATTCCCTCTAGATGAAGCCATTTCGCTACATTCACCATCAAGTTGGTGAAGACCTGAGGAGCTGTAGACAGACCGAAACACAGAGCCCTGAATTGAAAAATCTTGCCCCCTATCATGAACCGAAGATATTTCTTCGACGAGTGGTGAATGGGGACGTGGAAATAAGCGTCTTGTAAGTCCAGAGAGACCATCCAATCTCCTGGACGTAGGGCTGACATCACCGAGGAGGACGTTTCCATTCGGAACTTCTTCTTTTCTACAAATCGGTTCAACGCGCTTACGTCCAGTACCGGTCTCCACCCCCCCGAGGCCTTTGGCACTAGGAAAAGGCGATTGTAAAATCCCAGGGAGTGTGGATCCTGCACCAGTTCGATGGCCTCCTTTTCTCACATTTGATCCACCATTCGAAGGAGCGTATCTTTCATTATAGGGTCTCTGTATCTTGCGGACAGTTCCCGAGGAGTAGAGGTTAGGGGAGGACTGTCTTTGAAGGGGATGATGTATCCCTTCTTTAGAACCGACACCGACCAGGAGTCGGCTCCTCTCAGCACCCAGGCTCCTGCGTAGTTCAGGAGTCTGGCGCCTACTGGTGTTCGGAGGATCTGAGAGTCATTTTCCCTTCTTGAAGGGCCTGAAGGAAGACCTTCCTCTTTTATCTGAGCTCTTCTTTCTGGAGGGGGGACGAGCCGTTGCACCTCCACAAAAGGGCTGCTGAGGAGGACGAGAGTCCTTCTTAATAGTTGACACTATAGGGCGATTCTTCTTCGTTGTCTGCACAAGGAGGTCTTGTGTCGCCTTCTCAGTTAGTGAGCGTGATATATCTTTCACCAACTGAGAAGGGAACAGATGATCGGACAAAGGGGCGAACAATAATGCGGTTCTTTGACTCGGAGAAACAGTCTTAGACAAGAGGGATCCATACACTGATCTCTTCTTTAGCAAACCTGCTCCAAAAAGGGAAGAAACCTCCCCCGAGCCGTCTTGGACTGCCATGTCCATACATGCCAGGACGCTATGAAGAACTTCTGGGTTGTTGAGAAATTCCGTGTCCTGAGACTTTTTAGCAAGTACTCCGAGAGACCAGTCTAGGAAATTGAACTCCTCTAAGACGATGAAGAGTCCTTTAAGAAGGTGGTTCAACTCAGAAATGCTCCATGTCGATCTGGCCGACCCTAATGAGTGTCGTCTGGAAGCATCAACCAGATTCGAGAAGTCTGCGTCTGCTGATGCAGGGAGAGAAAGACCCATGGCTTCTCCTGTCCCGTACCAAATGCCTCTCCTTCCAAGGAGTTTGGAAGGAGGCATGCAGAACACTGTTTTGCCCAACTCTTTCTTCGTGCCCATCCATGAATCTAGAGACTGGAGGGCCTTCTTCATAGAAATCGCTGGTTTCCTTTTAAGAAAAGCAGAGGATTTTACGGTCGTAGTACTCGAGAAGAGCAAACGAGGCGAAGGAGGAGCAGCCGGGCTAAGAGTGTCTCCATACTCTTGAAGCAATAAGGAGGCTAACATCTTGTAGTTAGAAAGTCCCTCATTTGTAGGGGACTCGTCTTCTGACACCTCTTCTAATACACGATCGGAAGAGGGAGAACGTTCCCGTTTGGAGGATGAGTCTTTCCAAGACCTCCTTCGATCCGAACGGGAGGTGCTTCTGTCTGGGGAAGAGCCACCAAAAACTCTTGGTTGACTTCCGACTCCTGACTCCTGACTCCTGACTCCTGACTCCTGACTCCTGCCTCCTGCCTCCTGCCTCCTGCCTCCTGCCTCCTGACTCCTGACTCCTGACTCCTGACTCCTGACTCCTGACTCCTGACTCCTGACTCCTGACTCCTGACTCCTGACTCCTGACTCCTGGGTGACTCCTCACTCCTGGCTCCTGGCTCCTGGCTCCTGCCTCCTGGATGACTCCTCACTCCTGGCTCCTGCCTCCTGGGTGACTCCTCACTCCTGGCTGGCGCCACACGCCTGTTTGGCTCCTCACACCTGGTTGGAGTCGCGCGCCTGGTTGACTCCTTACTCCTGGCAGGAGTCACGCGTCTAGTTGACTCCCGTCTGATTGACTCTTCACTCCTGGCTGGCGCCACGCGCCTGAACGACTCTTCACTCCTAGCTGGAGCCTTGCGTTTGGTTGGCTCCTCGCTCTTGTTTGGAGCCTCACTCCTGGTAGGAGCTTCGCGCCTGGAGGCAGGGACCTCCATACGTCGAGAGGACCTCTTGATGGGAAGGGAAGTATCTTTCCTTCGAGGAGGTTCTTTTGAGAGCACTCCCACTAACGAAGATATCTGTTCTTGCATGGAGAGGAGGATTCTCTTAGTAGCCTCCTCTTTCTCCTCTTCGGGAGGAGGCAAAGGAGGAGTAGAGGTGTCTAGTGGCTCCATGCCAACTACAGGTGACAATAGGGCTCTCTTTGCCCTCTTAACATCTGAAGGAGACTCCTCTGGGAAGCGTTCAGGGCTCGAGTCAAGAGCCGGTGCTTTCCAACTCCTCTTCAATGGTCGCGAGCGATCAGAATCCCTCCAACTGCGTCTAGGAGACGAAGATTCAGACGATGAGAAACACTCACGCAGGATACTTTTACAATAGCGATCCCTGGCAGTCTGGGGTGTCACAGAACCTGCCGAAGGGACACCTGATCGGTGGGGAATCTCCACAACCTCCTTACGGTTTTTGACATTCCTTCTCCTCTGGGCTTGGGAGCTTGGAAGCAGTCTAGACCTGGGAGCGTTGTGGAGCCGACCAGACGCCCCCTCCACTACACTGGGGACACTCATATCACTGTCCACTGTATAATCACTAGCCTTACCTTGCAAAGCAGCAATTTTGTTTTCCATGATTTTGAAAGCAGCTTTTAGATCCGCAAGTTCCTTTGCCGAATCTGCAGGATCTGCAATACGTGAAGAGGCTGAAAAGGAAGGAGAAGTGGCAATTCTTACAAGAGGGGAAGAAGTTCCCAAACTAGGAACTAGCTCATTAGATCTAGAACCACTCATACTTCTAGAGGAAGCTTTCCTCACTCTCTCTCTTTCTAACTTCTTCAAATAAGTAGTTAGATTCTTCCACTCTTTCTCACTCAAATTCTCGCATTCCTTACATGTGTTAGTAAAAGAACATTCATACTCTCTGCAACCTTTACATACGGTGTGAGGATCGACCGAAGCTTTCGGCAACCTCACCTTACAGCCTACATTCACACAATATCTATCACCATTCCGGCGTCAGACATTCTAAGAAAATTCCAAAGCAAGTCCACAAAAACAGTCCACAAAAGCGTATGCCAATCCAACAATCCAGATACGTCACCAAAAGTCGGTCAAGAAGATCAATTGTCGATGAAAAAAAAAATCCAGTCAATGTTGCCGTTCCGGCCGACAGAGGAAATCTGATTAGAAAACGGGAATGGTTCCTAGTCCTGCCAACCAGGGCAGTGCGGTAGATCACCTGACCTACCTGTAGCGTGTGCCGCGAAATTTGAATTTCTGTCGGGGACGACGGAGTCTATAGCTAAGTATATATCTGGCAGGGAAGTTGAATGTATAAAAATGACAATTTGTCCAAAATTGCATTTTTCCTAACTATACAAACCTGAGGTCCTTTTACAATAGGAAGGTTACTAGCGGCAGCTGGATAGGTCGTAAGCTTTCGAACAAGGGGTTCGGTAGTTAACTGCTTGTCTGAGTGCGCGCGCCGCGCGACTGGGAGGCGAAGAATCACTTTTGCTTTAGGCCCAAGCAAAAACTGCAGAGTGAGGGGTGGCATAAGGTGGGGCTATGTGTGGGGTGGCATGAGGTGGAGCTATGTGTAAAAGGACCTCAGGTTTGTATAGTTAGGAAAAATGCTATTTTGGACAAATTGTCATTTGTTCCGACACGGAATACAAACCTTTAGGTCCATTTACAATAGGAAAACTCACTTCTTCGTGGGAGGAATCTGAGTCTTTTGTGAACAGACTGGTGTTCGCCCAACCTTGGAAGCCTCCCTGGTCATAAGAGCGAGGGAGGGATCCAAGCCTCTGACCGATTGATCTGGGTGTGCACTGCAGGATCAATGGTCAGACCTCTGAACCAAGTACTAAGAGAGAGGGATCGACGTCTTCTGAGTCTTCGCAACGGAGTTCGGGACGAAATCGAGCGTCACAGATCCCCATCCCCTGGAGTGTCGTACGTCGAAAGACAGACCATGAAGTTTCCCTACTCTCTTCGCCGATGCCAGGGCCAGCAAGAAGAGGGTCTTGAGGGTCAGATCCCTGTCTGCCGACTCTCGGAGTGGCTCGAAGGGTCTTTGAGTCAGGCTCCTAAGGACGAGAGTCACATCCCACCCCGGGGGCCTGAGTTCCTGGGGTGGGCAAGACCTCTCAAAGCTCCTCATAAGCAAGATCTCGAACGATTCCGAGATATCCACTCCCCTCAGTTTCAGGACCAGGGCCAGGGCGGCTCTATATCCTTTGACTGTGGGGACGGAGAGGCGCTTGTCTCGGTGAAGAAAAACAAGGAAATCCGCTACCTGCTGAAGAGTGGCTCTGAGAGGAGATAGACCCCGTCTACAGCACCAACCACAGAAGACGGCCCACTTTCCCTGGTACACAGCTGCAGAGGACTGTCTGACGTGTCCAGCCATCTCTGTTGCTGCTCTGCGAGAAAAGCCTCTCGCTCGCAAGAGATGGTGGATAACAGCCAGCCGTAAAGATGTAGAGACTGGACTGTCCGGTGGTACCGTTCTACGTGTGGCTGGTCGAGAAGGTTGTGCCAAAGGGGAATCTCTCTCGGTGCTTCTGCAAGCAGAGCCAGCAGGTCCGGATACCAAACGGCCTGGGGCCATTTGGGAGCCACCAGGATCATCCTGAGATTCAGGGTGGCCAGCACTCGGCTGATCACCTTGCGAATCAGGCAGAACGGGGGAAAGGCGTAAGCGAAGAGGTTGTCCCACGGGTGTTGAAGAGCGTCCTCTGCAGCTGCCCATGGGTCCGGCACGGCTGAAAAGAAACCTGGAGTTTCCTGTTGTGCCGGGTGGCGAACAGATCCACAACTGGACGCCCCCACAGGTTGAAGAGCCTTTCTGCCACGTCTGGGTGTAGGGACCATTCGGTCCCTATCACCTGATCCCGACGGCTGAGCTTGTCTGCTACTACATTCCTCTTGCCTGGAATGTAGCGGGCTGACAGCTCTACCAAGTGAGCCACAGCCCACTCGTGCACCTGCAGCGTCAACTGGTGCAACGGGAGGGACACAAGGCCCCCCTGTTTGTTGACGCATGCCACTACCGTGGTGTTGTCGCACATCAACACCACTGAGTGTCCCATCAAGCGGTCCCGGAACTCTTGGAGAGTGAGGAACGCTGCCTTGAGCTCCAGGACATTGATGTGAAGGTGCTTGTTGTGATGGTCCCACACTCCTGCATTCAGCAACTCCTCCAGGTGTGCGCCCCATCCCTCGGTCGATGCATCTGAGAACAGCAACATCTCCCGGGGGGGGGGGGGGGGGGGGGGGGGGGGTGGAAGAGAGAGAGAGAGAGAGAGAGAGAGAGAGAGAGAGAGAGAGAGAGAGGCACTCCTCTAAAGAGGTTCCTGTCGTCCAGCCACCAGGCTAGGTCCTGCCTCACCTCCTCGTAGAGGGACACGGGGAAGTACGGTGGGTCCTCTGCCTAAGACCAACTCTCCTTTAGTCTCCACTGAAGAGACCGCAGGTGAAGACGCCCATGAGGGACTAACTTCTCGAGTGACGACAGGTGGCCGATCACAACTTGCCATTGCTAAGCTGACTGTTCCTGCCGAGACAGGAACCGGTCAGCTGCCTCCCTGAATCTGCTGATCCGCGAGTCTGCGGGGAAGACTCGCCCTGCTACCGTGCCGATCAGCATACCCAGGTACTTCATCCTCTGCTTGGGTTCGAGATCGGACTTCTCAAAGTTCACCACGATCCCCAGATTGCGGCAGAACTCAAGAAGTCGATCCCTGTCCCGTAGCAACTGCTCGCCAGGAGTAACCAGTAGTCGAGATACCTCAGAAGACGTATCCCAGACGAGTGGGCCCAAGCAGACACCAGCGTGAACACTCGCATCATCACCTGTGGGGCTGCTGAGAGACCGAAGCAAAGTACCTTGAATTGGTACACCGTCCCGTCAAGGATGAAGCGGAGGTACTTCCTGGAGGATTGATGGACGGGTATCTGGAAATACGCGTCCCTCAAATCCACTGAAAGCATGAAATCGTTCTCCCTGATAGTCAAGCAGGGAACGTGCTGTCTCCATTGCGAACCGAGACTGGCGAACGAATCGGTTCAGGAAGAGAGATTTATCACCGGGCGCCAGCCCCCCGACGACTTCTCCACCAGGAAAAGGCGGCTGTAGAAGCCCGGTGACCGATCCCTGACGATCTCCACAGCTCCTTTGCTCAGCATGGTCTTGACTTCCTGTCGAAGGGCTACGTCCTTTGATGTTCCCAGAACGTAGGTCTGAAGATGGACCAGGTTGGAGGTGAGGGGTGGCCGAGATTCGAAGGGTAGCAGATATCCCTTCCGAAGGACGTCTACTATCCAGGTCTCGGCACCGTAGCGCTGCCATGTTGCCCAATGGCTCACCAGGCACCCCCCCACTTCCGGCAGCAGGTGAGGGGGAACGCTGTCCCTAGCGTTTCCCGCCTCTCTTCAACTTCTTCCCTGCCCCTCCTCGTGGAAAGGAGGGCTGGGAGGGGGGCTGATAGCGGGGCTGATAGCGACCTCCCCTGGCAGAAGTCGAAGGCAGAGTCTTTCCTCGGGGCTTAGACGAGGCAACTGTCTTAGCAGCCGAGGAAGCGCTAACCAAACTCTTGGGCTTGGCCGCAGTTGATCGAGGCTGCCCAGAAGCCTTCGAAACTGCATGGTGTACCAGACAGTCACTATCATCAGTGCGACGTCTTTCCACCGCAGCGTCCACCATCTCTCCTGGAAAGAGAGAGGAGGAACTCCATACTGGTCCGTTGCGAAGTCCTAATGCCGCCTCACGCCCAGCCGCCCTGGACACTCAGGTAAGACTGCGTCCCTACGCCTCAGTACCAGGTTGGCCCACAGGTTTTCCGTCTGGTGGGCAAGGTAGGAGATGGCCCTACCCCCAGACTGGCAAAGTCTCCTGAAAGCCGGGTCCCCTTCTGGAGTAATATTCCCAGAGGTGGCCACGACCTTGGACAATGTGAGGGACCACAGGTCCAGCCAGGAGACTGCCTGGAAAGCCGCCATGGCGGTGGATTCCAGAGCGAGTGCCTCCTGCTGCAAGAACCACAGGTTCTCCGACAGGAGCTGATGCAGAGACACTCCCGGAGTTAGCCTGGCTAGCTCCGGGTTAACCTGTTTGGGTGGCATCGGATCCTCGGATGGCACGTAGAATCTTCTCTGTCGCAGTAGAGGAGGGGGAAGTAGCTTAGATGACCTGCCAGACCGAAGCGAACCCTCTTGTCCGGAGATGAGCGAGTCCACCTGGCCCAGCACTGAGTCGGCCAGCTCCGATCGCAGCAGACCCACCATCGCCCTGGGTTCCTTTTTAGGCCCCCAGAACGACTCGAGCCGGGACGTGGGCTCAGAAGGTGGGAGCGGCGATCCTTCCCCGAGGTCGTTGTGCTGACGAATCAGCGCAATAACCTTTGCAAAATTCCTCTGGATCTCAGGAGTGACCGCATCTTGAGGAGTAGGACCGTCAAGCCCCTCCAGCAAGAACAACTCCCGAGACCCTCGTCCTTCAAAAGGAGGAACAGCAACAGACCCTTCCCGGCCTCCTCCTGCCACTTGTGCATACGACCTGGTCGATCAGAGGACCGTGCCTGGCACGTAGGGCGTCGTGGCGGGATCTTGAGGGGCTCACCCCTCACGATCACTCCTTGTTGCCTCGCCCTTACCGGTGTAGCCCGAGGAAGTTGAAGGAACAGGAGAGGAAGACCTGACGCTCCCCACTCGCTCACAGGAGAGGAAGACCTGACGCTCCCCACTCGCTCACTGGCAGAACTAGTGTGCTTGGGGGGCTGCAGGTGATCGCCAACCCGCAGTGGCAATCGAGCTGCAGGCCTGGTCGCGCCGCTCCCCTGGGGAGAGTGGCTGGACCGAGAACAGTGGCCCCGGTCCAGTGCGTCAGAGGAGCTGCTGCTGGGCACCCTATCCGTCCGGTCCTGGTGGGAGCGGCGGTCAGGGGACCTGCAGAGACCACTATCTCGGTGGGACCGGTGCCTGTCCTCACGGCACGTCGAACTGCTGGGACCAGCCGGGGCTGGTTCCTGCGATCGAGGGGACCTCTTACCAGCCTCAGCCCGTGACCGGTCATGCACCAGCACGTCAACCCTGGTAACCAGCTGGTCACTGCGAGAGCGGCCGCTGGCCTGGCGAGAGTCACCTGAGCGGCTCTCGCCAGCCTTCCGCTCCGTGCCTGGGTCCTAGCGCCGAGCGAACTCGGACGCCTGAGCCTTGGCGGGCGACCGGACACTCGGTGCCTCTCGCGAACAAAAGGCCGAGCCGAAACCTGGTGTAGTGGAAGTGGCCCTAGCACCAGGCAAGGAAGTACCGGTGTTAGCTGGTACCCCTCTGGTCCACGTCTTCTTCTTCCTTGCGGAAGGAGAGACGGGCCCCGCTCCCAAAGGAGCAGGAGAACCAGCAGAAGAACCCCCCGTCCCACCGGAATGAGACGGGCCCTTAGAAGTTCCCGAGGGAGCCTTCTTAGGGGGGAAGGAGGCAGCCTTCTTCTTCCTCGGCTTGGAAGCCTTGGAAGTCGAAGGGGAAGAGGCGGCAGCAGGCGACGAAGACGACGACAAAGACAACGACGACACCTTCCTCTTCTTCATCTTCGTCAGCTCCCTCAGGACAGACGTCAGGTCCTCCATCCAGGATGGAGCCGGGGCTGCTGTTGCCGAAGCAACAGGGCCCGGCTGCACCTGTCCAGAAGGACCAGCGACTGGGGCAGCAACACCACGGGCTGGGACGACATCGGCAGGTGCAGGAACAGCAGGAGCGGTAGGTACGGCAGGCAGGTCAGGTACAGCAGGAGACGGGGCAGCAGCCAGCGACATCCTGAGTACCGGCGGCAGGTCCAGGGGTGAGCTCTTCGGGCATTGGAAGTCAGGGGCTGGCAGCACGAAGAACCCGGGAGGGGGAGGCACGCCTCTCCTCGGCACGGCAGCGATCGAGCCCTGCACAGTGGCCATCGGAGTCACTGACATCACGTGCGGGGTGTAGACCAGGTAAGGAGGGGCGGCACCCTGGAGTCGAGACAGTGGTGGTAGTGGTGGTCACCGCTCCATGGGTGACCAGCACAGCACCCGCCAGATGCTGGAGCAGCCCATGGACTCTCGGCGTGCCCTGGAGCCCCAGCGACACCCGCACCTGGCCGAGGCCGTCGCCCGCAGCAGGAGCACCTGAGGAAGCAACAGTCGGGTGATTAGGAGGGGTTCCCCTCGCGCGGGGGGGTCAAGCCCCACCCTGAGCGAATGGAAGACCCCGAATACAACTGCACGTTGGGGTACCTTGTGCCCTCCTCTACGCTCGACGGATCAGGCGAAGAGAAGGACCAAGAAACCCCCCCCCCGAAGGGGAAGGCGCCATACGCGGGAGCTGAGCCGGGGGCAGGAAAGAAGACGAAGTGTCCGTAACCAAGGGAGTCGCTGGAGAGCTTTCCGACGACTCCTTGGCAGGTCTACGCTTCTTCCTACCCTCGCACAGCACCCACTGCACCTCCAACCAATTCACACAAATATTACATGGCTCGGTCCGAGAGTATTCACGCTCCCGGCACTGAGCACAAAGGACATGAGGATCTATTTCGGGGAAAGAGCGAAAGACCCCGCACTTACGGCCCTCCACACCAGGGCAAACTCTGCGGCTGATGATGGGGCGCGGGGATAGCTCCATTGCCCGAGGATCCATAATCAATACAATAAAAGAATAAAGAAAGTCACGTACTTACAATACACTTTCACAACACTGACAAACCAAGTTGAAGAAAACAACACACAACCAAAGCATACGACGATGAAGCGGGCAGAGAGCGATGACGAACACGTCCTCCACCAACACGGCCGAAAGCAAAAGTGGTTCTTCACCTCCCAGTTGTGCGGCGCGCACTGTCGGACAGGCAGTTAACTACCGACTCCCTTGTTCGAAGCTTACGACCATTCCAGCTGCCGCTAGTTACCTTCCTATTGTAAAGGACCGATGGTTTGTATTACGTATCGGAACAAATTTATTATTTTGCATTTATGGTGTCATATTTCTTCTGCCACATCAGAGTTGTAGGCGTCATAACCCTGGAAATAATTTCTGATGAATATAATTGAAAAGTGCCTCAACCTCGGAATGTCGTAAGCCGAACCCGTCGTAACCCGGGGACTGCCTGCACTTGTAATACCTGTAATTCATCAGAGATGAATATCTTTATATAAAAATGATATTGTTATGATACAATAAAGTTTTGTACATACTTACATACTTACCTGGCACATATATACTTAGCTATAGACTCCGTCGTCCCCGACAGAAATTCGAATTTCGCAGCACATGCTACAGGTAGGTCAGGTGATCTACCGCCCTGCCGCTGGGTGGCAGGAATAAGAACCATTCCCATTTTCTAATCAGATTTTCTCTTCCACCTGTCTCCTGATGGGAGGCTGGGTGGGCCATTTAATTGTATATATCTGCCAGGTAAGTATGTACAAAACTTTATTGTATCATAACAATATCATTTTTGTACATTCAACTTCCCTGTCAGATATATACTTAGCTGATTGGCACCTTTGGTGGAGGGTAAGAGACAGCTAATAAATGAAAAAGACAGGAAGACAACATACGTTGTAGGTCATATATAAAAACCTTGGTTCCTACCTGTTTTGGCGGAAGACTTCATGGCTACTGCCTAGGAGCCTGCTTCGCCTCAAGAGCCTCAGCGAGGTAGTGACCTCATGCTGAGTTCTTGTGGGTCTGTCAAAGGGGTCTTATCCGCTTACTCGACAGAGCCTGAGGATCTTTGTCAATGGGGTCCTATCCACTTACATGACAAAACACCTTACCCAATGGCATCATCAAGGAGCACAACACCGATCCCAATCACCTGATCCTAACACCCGGGTTAGTACTGAGATTGAAAGGAGTTATCCCCAACATCCTTTCAAACAACCCTAAAAACTCAACACCAAACTTGTTAAAAACTAACTAAACTAGTTAAGGATCAGTATCAGCTCCTTGTCCCAGCACAGTATCTGCTGATACATAAGGACCAAGAGAGAAGCATTTCTCGTATGTCACTCTGACATCCTTTAAGTAATGGGAAGCAAACACAGAGTTGCATCTCCAATACGTCGCTGCTAAAATATCTTTCATGGACATATTCCTATTGAAAGATAGAGAAGTTGCAACTGCACGTACCTCATGTGCTTTAACCCTCAGCAGCTTCAAGGATCCATCTTGGCACTTCATGTGAGCTTCCGATATCACCTTTCTAACAAAGAACGCTAGTGCGTTTTTTGACATGGGCCTCTTTGGGTCCCTGACCGCACACCAGAGACTCTGACGGCAACCCTGAAGTTGATTCTTCTTTTTAAGATAAAACTTCAGTGTCCTGACTGGGCAAAGAGACCTTTCTAACTCTCTCCCGGCAAGAGGAGAAAGTCCCTTGACTTCAAAGCTTCTGGGCCAAGGTTTAGATGGGTTCTCATTTTTAGCCAGAAACAGAGGTTGGAAAGAGACAACTGCCGAATCTCCTTTAAATCCTACACGAGAATCTAATGCATGTAGCACTGACCCTCTTGGCAGTCACGAGGGTCAAGAGAAAAATGCACTTCCTCGTGAGATCTCTAAACGAGGCTTGATGAGGAGGTTCGAACCTGTCCGATGTGAGGAACTTGAGGACTACGTCTAGATTCCAACTCGGGGGGAGAGAGGATCTAGTCTTGGTGGTCTCGAAGGACCGTATAAGATCATGAAGATCTTTGTTTTCCTCTATGTTCAGGCCCCTATTCCTGAATACAGCAGAGAGCATGCTCCTGTATCCTTTAATGGTGGGAACCGCCAAATGTGATTCTTCCCTTAGGAAAAGAAGAAAATCAGCAATGTCGGTTACAGAGGTATTGGATGAGGACAGCTTCTTCGACCTACACCATCTACGGAAGACTTCCCACTTCGATTGATAAACCTGCATGGTAGATGAGCTGCAGGCTCTGGCGATTGCGCTCGCAGCTTTTCAAGAAAAGCCTCTAGCTCTGACGAGTCTTTCGATAGTCGAAAGGCAGTCAGGGAGAGAGCGGGGAGGTTTTTGTGGAACCTCTTGAAGTGGGGTTGTTTGAGCAGATCTGTCCTTTCGGGAAGAGATCTGGGGAAGTCCACCGTCCATTCCAGTACCTCTGTGAACCAATCTCGAGCAGGCCAAAAGGGAGCGATGAGTGTTAATCTTGTTCCCTTTGAGGATACAAACTTCCTTAGCACTTCCCCCAGTATTTTGAATGGTGGAAAGGCGTAAACGTCTATGCCCGACCAGTCCATGAGGAGGGCATCGATCGCTATGGCTCTGGGATCTTCCACTAAGGAGCAGAAGTTGTCCATCCTTCTGGAGAGGAACGTGGCGAACAGGTCTATCTGAGGCTTCCCCCAGAGGGACCAAAGCTTTTGGCAGACTTTGGAGTGGAGGGTCCACTCTGTTGGAAGGACCTGGTTCTTCCTGCTCAGTCGGTCTGCTCTTATATTCTTTACTCCTTGAACGAAGCTTGTCAGGAGTACAATGCCTCGTTCCTCTGCCCAGATTAACAGAGCTCTTGCTATCTCGTACAGGGAGAAAGAGTGAGTCCCCCTGCTTTCGGATGTACGCCAGAGCCGTGGTATTGTCCAAGCTGACCTGGACTACCACGCCTCTGACTTCCGATTCGAAGTACTTCAGGGCTAAACGGATAGCCAGAAGTCCCTTCGCGTTGATGTGCCAAGACACCTGTTCTCTTGTCCAGGTGCCTGACACTTCTTTCGTTCCCAGTGTTGCTCCCCATCCTGTCTCCGAGGCGTCGGAAAACAACACTAGGAGCGGGTTCTGAATAGAAAGGGACACTCCTTCGTTCTTCTCTAGAGGGGTTAACCACCACTTCAGGTGGGACTTGATCTCCAGTTGAATGGGAAAAGAATCTGACAGTTCTCCTGTCTTCCGATTCCACATTCTTTGCAGGTAGAACTGCAGAGGTCTCAGGTTGAGCCTCCCTAGGGAAACGAACTGCTCCAGCGACGAAAGGGTACCCAGGAGACTGAGCCATTCCCTCACTGAGCTTCGTTCTTTCTCTAAGAAGGATGAGACTTTTTCCAAGCCTCGAACAATTCTTTCTCGCGACGGAAACACTCGAAAACCCCGAGAATCCATCTGAATCCCCAGATAGATATGTTCTGGCTGGGGATCATCTGTGACTTCTCGAGGTTCACAAGCAGTCCGAGCGATCGTACAAGCTCCAAAGTCGTTTCCAGGTCCTCCAAACACTGATGTTTCGATTTGGCTCTTATGAGCCAATCGTCCAAGTAAAGTGATATGTTCACCCCCTGCAGATGTAGCCATCGTGCTACGTTCCTCATCAGGCTCGTGAAAACTTGAGGAGCCGTAGACAGGCCGAAGCACAAAGCCCTGAACTGAAAGATCCTGCCCTGTATCATGAACCGAAGATATTTCCTTGATGCAGGATGGAGGGGGACGTGAAAATACGCGTCTTGCAGGTCCAGGGAGACCATCCAATCTCCAGGACGCAGAGCCGCAAGAACCGAGGTGGAAGTTTCCATAGAGAATTTCTCTTTCTCTACGAATCGGTTCAGTGCGCTCACATCCAGTACAGGTCTCCATCCCCCCGAGGCTTTCGGGACGAGGAACAGTCGACGAGGAACAGTCGATTGTAGAAGCCTCGGGAGTGTGGATACTGTACTAGTTCGATGGCCTCCTTTTCTAACATCTGGTTTACAAGATGCAGTAGAGTTTCTCTCTTGGCAGGGTCTTTGTACTTCGCAGACAGTTCCCTTGGGGTCGACGTCAAGGGAGGCCTGTCTCTGAAGGGGATGAGATATCCTTTTTTCACGATCGAGAGGGACCAGATGTCTGCCTCTCTTACAGCCCATGCTTCTGAGAACTTCAGAAGCCTGGCACCTACTGGTGTTTGGAGGACTGGCACGTCATTTGGTCTTCTTAACCGGTCTGAAAGAAGACCTACCTCTCTTTTCCGTTCCTCTCTTCCTAGAGGAGGATCAAGATGATGAACTCCCTCGAAAGGGCAGCTGTGGGTTACGTGACTCCTCCTTCACAGCAGGAACGGCTGGCCTCGCCTTCTTCGTTAACTGAACCAGAAGATCTTGAGTCGCCTTCTCATTAAGTGAGTGAGAAATATCTCTCACTAACTGAGAAGGGAAAAGCTGGTTCGAAAGAGGTGCGTAAAGCAGAGACGACCTCTGAACAGGCGAGACAGCTTTTGTCAGGAAAGCGCTGAATACAGCCCTCTTCTTAAGAATTCCTGCTCCGAATAGGGAGGCCACTTCCTCCGATCCGTCTTGGACCGCCTTGTCCATGCACGCTAGTATACTATGCAGGACTTCGGGGCTAAGGAAGTCGGTGTCCTGTGTCTTCTTGGCCAACGCCCCAAGGGACCAGTCTAGAAAGTTAAAAACTTCCAAGACATGGAATAATCCCTTGAGGAGATGGTCCATTTCCGACATTCCCCAAGTAGCTCTTGCGGATGACAGGGATTGTCTCCTCGACGCATCCACAAGCGTGGAGAAATCTGCCTCAGCCGAAGCAGGGAGAGCGAGCCCCATTGCTTCCCCTGTCTCATACCAAATACCTCTCCTCCCCGAAAGCCTGGAGGGAGGGCAGGTAAAGACAGTCTTTCCAGATTCCTCCTTGGAGCTGAGCCAATTTCCAAAAGACTGCAGAGCTTTCTTCATGGAAATGGTCGGGCACATCTTCAAGAAGGAGGATGATTTAGAGGTCTTCGTACTTGTGAACAACGAACGAGGAGACGGAGGGGTGGCAGGACTCAGAGAATCTCCAAATTCTTGCAGCAAAAGAGTTGCTAATGTTTTGTAGTTCGAGGGACCCGCACCCTTTTGAGCTTCTGAGTCAAGCTCGTGTCCAGTTCTGATGGGAGAAGAGTGATCAACCAAAAGGAGAGTGCCTCTTTTGGCAAGGTGAAGGGCTTCTAGCAGTATCAGAGCCATCCTGACAAGGGCGACGGCCGCCTGTGCGACATCTTGCGTCCCTGCCAGGAGAAGGCTGATCCTGCGAAAAACTCCTATCATTATGAGAGCCCTCCTGACAAGGGCGACGGCCGCCTGTGCGACATCTTGCGTCCCTGCCAGGAGCAAGCTGATCCTGTGAAAAGCTATAAAGAGGAGCCTCTCGGTTGACGTCTCTCTCTAAAGGTGCAGCGGGAGATCCTGGCGCCTGGTTGGTGCTGAACGCTTGGCTGGCACCTCGTGCCTGGCTGGCGCTGTCCACATCGGACACTCTCGCCTGTCCGGACTGTCCGCATCTGGCGCTTCGCGCCTGGCTGGAGCTGTCCACGTCGGACACTCTCGCCTGTCCGCATCTGATGGAGCTGTCCGCATCGGACACTGGCGCCTGTCCGGGCTGTCCGCATCTGATGGAGCTGTCCGCGTCGGACACTGGCGCCTGTCCGGGCTGTCCGCATCTGATGGAGCTGTCCGCGTCGGACACTGGCGCCTGTCTGGGCTGTCCGCATCTGGCGTTTTGCGCCTGGCTGACGCTGTCCGCTTCGGACACCCGAGCCTGTCTGTGCTGTCCGCATCTGGCGCCTCGTGCCTGGCTGGCACTGTCCACTTCGGACACCCGCGCCTGTCCGTGTTGTCCGCATCTGGCGCCTCGAGCCTGGCTGGCGCTGTCCGCGTCGGACACTCGCTCCTGTCCGAGCTGTCCGCCTTTGGCGCCTCGAGCCTGGCTGCTTCTGTCCGCTTCGGACAATAAACACGCTTGTCCGAGTTGTCCGCATCTTCCAGCAGACGAGAAGATCTCTTGACAGGAAAAAAAGTGTCTTTCCTACAAGGAGGGTCCTTTTTAGCACTCCTACTAAAGAGGAGATTTGCTCCTGCATTCTAAGGAGAATCTTAGTAGCAGTATCTTCCTTCTCCTTATCAAAATGAAGGGAAGGAGCTCTGGAGGACGTAGGGGACTCCGAGCCGAGTGCAGGCGTAATCAATGCTTTCTTGGCTCTCTTCCTCTCGCATGGAGACTCTTCTGGAAAACGTTCCGGGCTCAAGTCCAAAGTAGGCGCTTTCCAACTTCTTTTGATAGGACACGATAGATCGTCGGAACTCCATCCACGTCTGTGGGGAGACGAATCAGACGAGGAGAAGCACTCTTTGAGGATGCCTTTCCAATGGCAATCCTTGGCAGTCGGGGACGCCACAGATCCTGCAGAGGGGACGCCTGATCGGTGGGGATTCTCCGTAACCTCCGTAAGGCTTTCAACATTCCTTCTCCTCTGGGCCTGGGAGCAAGACAGAGCCGATCAGACGCACCCTCCACTGCACTAGGGACACTCACATCACTTTCCACTGCACTTTGCTTACCTTCTAGAGCTTGCATATTAAGCTCCATCCTTTTGAGGGCAGCCTTCAAATCTGCAATTTCCGATGAAGAATTTGCATTTTCTGAGAAGGTAGAAGGTGCTGATACTGTATGAGAGGAAGCAATTATTAAATGAGGATTAGGTTACATTAACTGGCTCGCTAGAGCGTAACCTACTCAAGCTTCTAGAGGAAGCTTTTCTAGCCCTATCCCTCTCTAACCTCCTTAAGTAGGAATTTAGTGTCTTCCATTCCTCCTCACTCATATTTACACATTCATTGCAAGTGTTAGATCTAGAACATTCATTCTCCCTACAACTCTTGCATATTGTGTGAGGATCTACCGAAGCTTTCGGTAGTCTCACCAAACAACTCTCATTCACACATCTTCTAACTGCACAGTTAGAGTCTGACATCTTGAGAAAAATTCGAAGCAAAATCCAAAAAAGTCCACAAAAGCGTATGCCAAACCAAAGATCCAATACGTCACCAAATAAGACAGTCCAGAAGATCAACGGCGATGAAATACGAAAATCAAGTCAGGAGGAACCAACAACGATGTTGCCGGAACCGGCGACAGAGAAAATCTGATTAGAAAAACGGGAATGGTTCCTATTCCTGCCACCCAGCGGCAGGGCGGTAGATCACCTGACCTACCTGTAGCGTGTGCCGCGAAATTCGAATTTCTGTCGGGGACGACGGAGTCTATAGCTAAGTATATATCTGACAGGGAAGTTGAATGTACAAAATGCAATATTTACAGCTAAGAGGAATTCTATGTTTGTAAACAAGGAGATAAAAAACTTACTGAATCCAACTTGTGTGTTGCATATTTTGATGGATTACACTGTAGCAATTGAATCGCCAGGTTAAGGTCATTTTTATAACGATCCTGAAAAGGGGAAGAAATATCTTTACAATCAATGGATAAACAAACTCACGTCCTTACAAAAGCATTGTTACAAAACCATCAAAGCTGCAAGAATAAGTATATAAAAAAATGTACTGTCGGCCAAAAAACTGGTGGCAGTTTCATAATTTTTCGTTCACCTGCCTGACGCACGATTCATGACTTATTTATCTATTTTTCTTTTCAAAGATGGAAGAAATCATATGTA
Source organism: Macrobrachium nipponense (assembly GCF_015104395.2). Classification (NCBI taxonomy): domain Eukaryota; kingdom Metazoa; phylum Arthropoda; class Malacostraca; order Decapoda; family Palaemonidae; genus Macrobrachium; species Macrobrachium nipponense. Next base: position 32,519,563 of record NC_087216.1, read on the forward strand.
ATGACGTTAAAAACAGTCACTGATACCTTTAGAACATTATGTCATGTTATTGTGTAAAATTATTTTCCAAATATCAAAATTAACGTGAACGAAACAAAGTGATAAAAAAAGTCACATCACAACTACTGATATACATTACCAAATAGATAGGAGACACCTATCACTAGTAGTATCGCATAAACATAGTCCTTACATTATCATTTTAATATTAAGTTGAAGGTAGTTGAACTATTCCATTTGTTAAATTTTACAGAAAACATTGGAATCTCACAAAATACTATCAAATTAAAAAAAAAAAAAAAAAAAAAAAAAAACGATAACCTAACAGTGAGAACCATGCGACCACACACTATTGCTTTTGATGTCCTTATGTGCATGGGAATCTAATGTCAATGTGTCATTTATCGGTCTAAGAAACATCCCTCGATGAGCGAGAGACAATTATGGCACTGCATTCGGTGCAAGTTCCTGTTGGAGAGATATCAAGAAAGCTTAATAAACCGGAGAGAATCATACATAGACAAATCAAATTGTTTAAAGAACGGCAAAGTTTAGAACATGGGCCAAGAGGTGAAACACCTTGAAGCACCACAAGAGAGCAAGACAATACAGTAGTGTAAATGTTGCTGAGCAACATTCATTTGTGAATTTTGAATTCTAGTGCCTCGTCACGATATTGCTGAACCATAAATCATGACTAGCTCTATGCTTATGACTGGTGTCTGATGAATACTTAAAATGGAGAGGAAGAGATTTTTAAATCTAACTTGAAATCTTTGATAGGTGTCTAATGATTAAGTCTAATGAATAAGCAAACTTATCTTTGATGGATGAGAGATTCAGTTAGGCTTACTCTTTTTGTTTTGTTTTTTATCGGTGGCCAGTGAATACCACGGATTGGGAGGGAAATAGTTACAATGATGCATGCATTTTTTTTCTTCACAACCTAAAGAATACATTTTATTGGGAGATACTTTATTAACATTGGCCTAATCCCTCCATCACTTCTATACACCACCTCCGCTCTCTTCCACATCTCAGGCGACTCGGTCCGACTTCTCGCTACAAACTCCATCGCGTGAAAGCATCACTAATGATAACGGTTATTTTAAAATTCCCCGCACCGACAACGGAAGCCTTAAAATGCACGTTTACAAAATATTTTCTGTTCAAAGAAACTTTATTTTTCATTCCCCAAAATACGTACATACACTCGTGTTACACCCTGTATGATTGTTGTAGCTGTCAAAGAGCAGCCCTTGATTAAAGCAGTAAGTTTTTCTTGAAAAAAGAAAAAAAACAACATATGAAATAGACTTAAACGAGAACATCACCTTTCATATTTGTTATTCTTTAAGCTAGTAGGTCTAGGTATACATGTGAAACTAATTTTCATTAATTTCTATTTAGGAGAAATGAATAGCTACAGAAAGATCAATCTAAGAAAGCTTTAATGAAAGTAAGCCTTTCTTAATTTATTCTTCAGTTTTGACTCCCACAGCTTTCCAACGTGTCCAAATGAAACAGGATGATATGAAAGGAATTCGATGAAAAATAAAAGACTGAATTATATTTGTTTGATTTTCTATAATTGCCTTTTGACTTTGAATAGCTAGGTCTGATAAATTATGTTAAGCAATTATGAAAAAGATAATAAGAAAGGCGAACATGGCTAATCAAACAAGAATAAAGGGAATAATCAAATAAAGCAGATTAAGATATATATTGTAGATTTAAATATTAATTCATATTATGTATCTGAGAGAGTATACTGCTGAAAATAGACCTAGGCTAATCATGTGTGAAAATCAGAAGTCCAATTTAGTCCCACTAAATGTGTCATGCAAATTATTTTATTGATCAAAGGACAAAATTAGTTTAATTTAACATCGTTTTCAAAGAATGTTAACGCCTTGATACACGTAGCTAGAGTTGAGAATAAAATGAGAAATTGTGGACCCATCGGTATATATTTTCCTTACTTTGCAAAATAATTATCTTTAATATGTTGAATAAGTCGACTCAATTCTAATGTCATTTATTTCAAGTATAGCACCTTTGAAAGGAAATGTTATTTACTGTTAAGTAAATAATCTGGCACCTGCATATATCCAATATCTTGAGGGTGGCTGGGCAGTATCGCTTGTCACCTTTGCGTGAGAAGGTTTCTCTTACACTTCCTCGTGGTTGAGGGCAACCGTCTTTTCATCCCTTTTCTATTGGTTTTTTGTGCCCTTTTCTTCAGTTTTTATAAGTTAATGCCTTTTGAAATAATTTTCCTTAATTCTGTATCCACTCTGTAAAACACACACACACACACACACACACACACACACACACACACACATATATATATATATATATGATATATATATATATATATATATATATATATATATATATAATATATATATTGTTCAAGATTTGAAGCCAGAACCAAGGAAAGTAGTCTTTTACAGGTTTCATGCATCTTTGTCTATATGCAAGTTGCCCCTTTGAGCTGTAAGCATCTATTCTTTTGAAAAAGCTATCTCTTCTCCCATTGGCTGTCGGAATTATCCCCTACAGAGACGAGGATTTAAAAGGATCAGAGGCCAGCGGCTCAGAGCTCCTCACCTGCAGACGCCGCCTTTTCCCCTTTCTGCTTCCCCTGCTCTCCTCTGGGAAGTCCCAAGTATTTTTTAAATTTCCAGAGTGCACAGAGACATCAAGGAGAGGACTGCATTCAAGCCCCCCAAGAAGGCCAGGTACTGTGAGAGTAATTCCAGTTCAGCCAGGGAAGTGTTTACCTTTGTCTGTATTTCTTTACCTTTTTCCAAGGCAACTTGTTAGTTTCAAATTCCCCCCAACTGGGTTCCATTCTGCGATTACTCCCCTTGTGATACTGGTGAACATCCCCCTAGTAAATTCAAGCAACGAAATAGTTCTCTTAGTGTAAATTCCCAGTCACTTTGTTTCCCAATGAGTGGCCTGTAACTCTTTGATTGAAAGAAAGTACAGTGGTCCCCCCGTATTCGTGGGGGATGCATACCAGACACCCCCGTGAATAGTTAGAACCCGCGAATGTTTGGAACCCCTATGAAAATGCTAAAAACAGCCTATTTTGTTAGTTAAAACTCAAGAAAAACCCACTAAAAATGTTCATACTTGGTTTTTTTAATAGTTTTATCACAAAAAGTGCATTTTATGATTAAATTCATCAAAAAAACCAGGAATTTGTGGATATTTATCATAGAAAAATACCGCGAATGCGCGAATTTTCCACGAATAATGCAGGGAAACGTTCCCCAGAGAAATCCGCGAATGTGTGAGTCCGCGAATCTGGAGAACGCGAATACGGGGGGTCCACTGTAGTGTGTAACGTTGCCCTCAGGTCCTCTCTTTGCAGACAAACATCGTACCTGATTGTGGTAGAAATTGGAAACCCTTGGAACAAGTATGCATTTTCAATCCGTTTGCGCAAAATTTCTGAAGGCTGTGTCTGGATTGCCCCAGCCACATGTTCCAGTGGATCGAGCAATTGACCCCCCTTTTTAGTCTCCTGGACCTCTGTAAATTAATGTAAATACAGTGCATTTAAAACTAAAGTCCAACTTTTATGTAAAGTCCTCCTTTCTCAGTAATATCAGCCTTATGCCTTAGTAGTTTTTTTCTTTTTGTTCTGATCTCTCGTCCTCCATTCAAGACCAAATTTTTCAGCGTTAACTACATTTTCTAGGAGTGAACGAGTAAATCAGAATAATGGCGACCTAGTCTTAGATATCGTGAGATGATCAGTTCCAAAACTAGTCTTAAGTAGCCGAAAAATAACTTTTATCCACTTCTCGTCTCTGTCCTCGAGACGATATACATAAAAAAAGAGAAACCCCATATACATTTTATATTAACCCTCTTACGCCGATTGGACGTATTAAACGTCGAGATAAATTGTCTCCCAGGTGCCGATTGGACGTATTAAACGTAGACATTAAAAAGTTTTTTTAAAAATTCGCGGAAAAATATTTATAGGCCTACCAGCCGAAAACTTTTGAATCACGCGCCTTGGGGGATGCTGGGAGCTCACGGATCAAGGTGTTATTTTGTTTACAATCGTTACGCAGGCGCGCAAGCGAGAATTTCTTTCTTATCACACTAAAAAGTATCAGTGACACATCTCAGAAATTATTTCGTCACTTTGACATCATTTTTGCACCATTTTAAATTAGCCGTTATATGGAGTATTATATATGAAAATGTGCGCAATTTCATGTAAAATACAAAAAAAAAAAAATACTCATGATCAACTTTGACTATAACGAAATAGTCGAAAAACGCAATTGTAAGCTAAAACTCCTATATTCTAGTAATATTCAATCATTTACCTTCATTTTGCAACAAATTGGACGTCTCTAGCACAATATTTCGATTTATGGTGAATTTATGAAAAAAACTTTTTCCTTACGTCCGCGCGGTAACTCTTCCGATAAATTTTTTCGTGCGATTGTCGTAATGTTTGCACCATTTTAAATTTGCCATTACATAAAGTTTTATGTATGGAAATGTGCGGAATTTCATGCACAATACAACTAAAAACAACCCATGGTTGTAGCTTTTATCAGTTTTGAAATATTTTCTTATAAATAACGATAAGTGCCAAAATTTCAACCTTCGGTTAACTTTGACTCTACCGAAATGGTCGAAAAACACAATTGTAAGCTAAACCTCGTATATTCTAGTAATATTCAATCATTTACCTTTATTTTGAAACAAATTGAAAGTCTCTAGCACAATATTTCAATTTATGGTGAATTTATGAAAAAAACATTTTCCTTTCATCCGCGAGGCAACTCTTCCGAAAAAAAAATCAGACATTTTTTCGTGCAATTGTCGTAATGTTTACACCATTTTAAATTAGCCGTTACATAAAGTTTTATATATGAAAATGTGTGCAATTTCCTGTAGAATACAACAATAAATGATTGAAGGTTGTAGCTTTTCTCATTTTCGAAATATTTGCATATAAATCACGATAAATAGAAAAAAAAACCACGTTCGGTCAACTTTGACTCTACCGAAATAGTCAAAAAATGCAATTGTAAGCTAAAACTCTTACAGTCTAGTAATATTCAGTCATTTATCTTCATTTTGAAACAAATTTGAAGTCTCTAGCACAATATTTAGATTTATGGTGAATTAAAAAAAAAACTTTCCTTCCTTTGCGCGCGGATTCTCCGCCGCAAATCTCCAAAATGCGTACATTGCATTATAGTTATATTTGCTCCATTTCATATTAGGAGTTTCATAGAGTTTTATATATGAAAATGTGTGCAATTTCATGTAGAATACAACAAAAAATAATTGAAGGTTGTAGCTTTTCTCATTTTTGAAATATTTGCATATAAAAAAAATATATTAAAAAAATTGACATTTGGTCAAATTTAACTTGTCTGAAATGGTCGAAAACTGCAATTGTAAGCTAAAACTCTTACAATATAGTAATATTCAATCATTTATCTTCATTTTGAAACAAATTGGAAGTCTCTAGAACAATATTTAGATTTATGGTGAATTTTTGAAAAAAATATTTTCTTACGTCTGCACGTTACGAATTCATGCATCATTTTGTGATAATATTTTCTCTGTGTTGCTTTGATCATTTTACAATGTGTTATATACCAAAATGATCGCAATTTAGTGTACAATACAAAAAAAAAAAATTAACTCATTAGCTGTAACCGTTTTGCTCACAGCGCAATTTGAATACAATTATATATGAAATTTTGTTTTTGCGCTATCATATATCGCATTATTTATATATGATAATGATATTTTTTTCATTTCTGATGGTTGCATACTAAACTTCAGGCAATGACAAAAAAAGCAGCCAAAAATGAACTCTTAATCTTGAAAACTAAGTGCGCTGTGATTTTTTGAAAAAAAAAATTTTTCCGCTTCGGCGCTCACTCCGAGACTGCCTTGGCATACGGGAGACGATTTTTATTATACCCCTTCGGCGTAAGAGGGTTAACCCGTACGGGCGCTGAGTTTCCGCCTTTACGACATTTATTTGCCACACGTATTTGCATTGAGGTTCCGCATTTACAACATTTATTTGCCACGTTTTTTTACAAGTAAGTTCCGTGAAATTCATGACCAGATTTTTTCCTTTTATTTACAAAGCCGTATTTGTGTGTGGTTCCGCACTTAAAACATTTATTTGCCACGTTTTACGTTGAAGTCCCGTGAAATTCGTGACCAGATTTTTTCCTTTTATTTACAAAGCCGTATTTGGCATTGAGGTTCCGCATTTACATTTATTTGCCACGTTTTTCATATGGAAGTTCCGTGAAATTTGTGACCAGATTTTTCCTTTTATTTACAAAGCCGTATTTGCATTGAGGTTCTGCATTTACGACATTTATTTGTCACGCCCTCACATTGAGGTTCTGTGAATTTCGTGACTAGATTTTTTTTTTTCCTTTTTACCTTACAAACCCGTACTGGCGTTGAATTTCCGTGAATTTCTTGACCAGATTCTTTAATTTTACTTTACGAGCTGTACTTGCGTGGAGGTTCCGCGTGTACGAAATTTATTACCAAATCCATTACCGCCATTGAGTTCTCCGCCGAACTGTAAATTACAGAGGTTCTATGGCGTGAGGTTTCTGTCGCACTACGCACCAGTAGTAACTGTATTTGTAGGGATTTAACGGTCATCTTGCCACGTCTGAGTCGAGTATTTCCGCATACCTCTGGCGACATTTGCAGTTTTGCAACGGCCTTACATCCTATTATTCTCAGGCTAGTCTACTAGCATTTCACTGCTGAGGAGATGGCCAGTAACGCAGCACTGGGGGAGTGGCCAGTAACGCAGCACTGGGGGAGGCTAAGGCCTTCACAGAAGCCGGAAGAGCCCTGGGGCTGGAGGGCACAAAGCTGATCAACTGGGTGAATGATAAGCAGAAATAAGCAGCCCAAGAGAGAGCAGCTGAACGGGAAAAGGAGAGAGAAGCACAAGAGAAAAGAGAAGCAGTTGAAAGGGAAGCACAAGAGAGAAGAGAGGCAGCTGAAAGAGCATTCCAAGCAGCCGAAAGGGAGAAAGAAAGAGCACATGAACTGGCTATGGCAGTCCAGAATGCCACTCTGGCACCCCCAAGTCCAACGCCCCTTGCGCCCTCTCACCTTCACAGCATGAGCGGCCTCATTAGGACTTGGGACAATAACAAACCCGACACCTGGCTCAATCATGTCGAGCAGGTGTTCAGGAACTTCAATTCAACTCCCCCAGGAAGTGGCCCTCCTCCTTGGCAAGCACCTCGCTGACAAAGGGCGGACTGCATTCGAGACCCTTCCCCTGAATGAGCGACAAGACCTCGCCCTCGTCCGAGAGGCAATCCTCGGGGCTTACAAATTGACCCTAGACCGGTGGAGGTAGAAATGGAGGCCTATGCCCAAGGAGGCTAACCAGACATGGACAGAGTGGGTAGCGAAGAAGACACCGGCACTCCGTAGGTGGACAAAGGCCTCCAACGCAACGTCTGTTGAGGAGGTCTTAGAACTCTTTCAGTCAGAAGACTTTTTTTCCTACAGCCCCCCTGATCTCACCACCCACCTGGTGGACAAGGCCCCTAGGACTATTTTGGAGGGCTGTAAATGGGCAGATGCCTATGACCACCCACCATCCATTGCAGAGTTCTTTAAATAAAAGAATATGTCCTGCTCTCCCTCTCACTCCTGCTGCCACCTCCCAGCCTACCCAGCGCCCTAATAACCTTCCTCAGAAACCTGTATGTGGGCATAGAAATAAACCCAGTCACACCACGGAGCAGTGCCTCTCAAAGGTGGATCTTCCTCGGCAAACTGGCGCCACTCCTCCGAATGGACTACCCAATCATTCTAATAACAAAAACAACGGCCATTGGAACAGAAACAACAGGCACTGGCCTGATTTTAGCAAGAGATTCTGTGACACATGCAAAGTGCATGGGCACACTGCTGCCTGGGCGGGATGCCCCAAGAAAGCTCCTGTTTCTGCCATTGCTATGGCTGTGACGAATCCATCAACTCTAGCCCCCAGTGCTCAGGGCCCCATATTTGTCGCACCTCCCAGAGGTCGCTATCCTGCCTACCAGGTCCAAGCTTTCGACGACACTGGCGCGCAAGTATCCATCATCCAAGAGGATGAAATTCCTTGTGGAGCTCAGGTTGATAGGCACCAGTTCATCAAGATAGAGAGCCTTAACCATGTCAAGAAGTTCCTACCTACTGTCTGGTTGAGTCACGATATGTACCATGGCAGTAGCAACCTATATACCAGGAGGTTATGATGTCCAGCTAGGACAAGATTTTAAGTCTCCTCCTACCTTTATACCATGTCAGGGCCCCAGCCCTCACATAGCTCCAGACCCGTTCCAAGGGCCTCCAAGAACTACCTCTGCACAGCCAGTGCCACTTGAAGGTGCCCGGCAGTGCCAGGCTCCATCTCTCATGGATGTTGAGCCACGTTCAAGTCCTTCCACTAGGCCAGGAACGGCTTCAGTGCCAGTGCCAAGGCCAGACTTGAGTCTTCCTCCTGGAGCTCTAAGTCCTGGTCACTCTCTCTCCGCTGGCTTGGCCCCACTACCCATGCCAGCAGTCAAGGAAGTGCCAATTCCAATAAGAATCCTCCAGGACACCCATGACCATAGTGGACACTCCACCAACGGTGCAGCCTCGCAGACCGCCCCAGAGTCGGTCCTCCCCACGGGTAAGCCCATCCTGAATACCATTACCTCATCCGATCCCCCTCCGTCAGCAGCTAACCAGTCCTGGAGTAATGACTCTGCCAAATCCTATTTAGCCGAAGAACTCGGGGAACCGAGCCACGCAGCATTAGGCACGGGGATGAGTGCCAAGGCCCCAGTTGTCGCAGCAGCCGGAGCCGATGCCCCTGCGAAAGCTTCATTCAAGGGCCCCCATGGCATCATCAAACCGACCTCGGAGAGGTCGAAGGAAGAAGGGGAAAGGGCGTCGAGGTTTTCCGAAACCTTACGAGAGCCAATAGCCTCTCTGCACTAGTGCCTGGCACAGTGCCACCTTCTTATAGAGAATTCTGACCCTCTCCATCCAGAGGAGAGTGCCAGATTCTGCTACTTCTACTTCCTTCTTACCCTTTTGTAACTACTTCCTTCTGACCCTTTGGTAACTTTCTTTTTCCTTTTTGTACTGTCTGTATCTTCTCTTCCTTGATTTCCTTTCCTCTTATTTACTGCCCTTAGGCATTTATTGTATATTGTATGCTCTGCTTAGGCAGAGCCAAACCTGCCAGCTATTCTGGTCTTGTATAAATTAGTACTTCTTTATGAACTATTGTCATAAAAGTGCCATAATTGGCACTGTGCCCTATTCTAGGCACTTAGAATTCCATTTGACTTTGGAAAATTTTAGCCAGCAGACGTTGCTATAGAGCTTTAGAGATAATTTCGAAGTCTGGCTTGTTTATACATTGGTTGATTAGCTTTTTGATTTAGTGTTATTCCCTAGTCTTTATAGTTTGTGAAATTGCCATTATCTTTGGTGAAATTTACATTTTTTTTGTGTTATCTTATTTAATCTCTACAAAGAATTACTTCATTAATTTTCCCCTTGTTAGTCTGCACTAATGTTTGCTAGGATGTAATTAATACTGTTAGGCGTCTTCTTGTTACGAGACAGTTACTTAACAAAACCATGGGGCCATTAACACACCTGAACGCATTATATCGCCCCATCAGGGTAAACTGATGGTGTGTTGCCTTGAACAATTAAGATAGTAGTATTATATATGATGTAATTTACCCTGTAGGTTAAGTTTTTATATATCCAATAATTGCTATCCATTGTTATTCTCAGTGTGATGTAATATTTAAAGAGTATCCTTTATTGGAATATAGCAAATTAGTCTTAGTCACGACACACTTTATTTTGCTTAATCCTCTGCCTGTCGAGTAAGACTTCATGAATATTATCATCGGCAGAGTTTGAATATTGCTTATATTATAAGTCCACTCATGGGAGAATGGAAGGCTCAGTAATTTATATTTGCAATTGGTGCTTGTTTCTGGCTTGTCTTGTCCATTCCAACCCGTCTAGGGTTGAAATGTCCTCTAGAATGGGGAGGTGTTCCAAGATTTTAAACCAGAACCAAGGAAAGTAAAGTCTTACCAGTTTCATGCATCTTTGTCTATATGCAAGTTGCCCCTTTGAGCTGTAAGCATCCATTTTCTCGGACCTGCAGACACCGCCTTTTCCCCTTTCTGCTTCCCCTGCTCTCCTCTGGGAAGTCCCAAGTATTTTTTAAATTTCCATAGTGCACAGAAACATCAAGAAGACTACGTTCAAGCCCCCCAGGAAGGCCAGGTACTGTGAGAGTAATTCCAGTTCAGCCAGGGAATTATTTACCTTTGTCTGTATTTCTTTTCCTTTTCCAAGGCGACTTGTTTAGTTTCAAATTCCCCCCCAATCTGGGTTCCATTCTGTGATTACTCCCCTTGTGATACTAGTGAACATCCCCCTAGTAAATTCAGGCAACGAAATAGTTCTCTTTGTGTAAATTCCCAGTCATTTTGTTTCCCAATGAGTGGCCTGTAACTTTTTGATTGAAAGAAAGTAGTGTGTAACGTTTGCCCTTGTGTGCTCCCAGCCTTATGCCAGTGTCCTCTCTTTGCAGACAAACACTGTGCCTGATTAGAGTAGAAATTGGAAACCTCCTTCTTAGTCTCCTGGACCTATGTAAATTAATGTAAATACAGTGCATTTAAAACTAAAGTCCAGCTTTTATGTAAATTCCTCCTTCCTCAGTAATATCAGCCTTATGCCTTAGTAGTTTTTTTTTTTTTTTGTTCAGATCTCTCGTCCTCCATTCAAGACCAAATTTTTCAGTTAATTACATTTTCTAGGAGTGAACGAGTAAATCAGAATAATATACATACAGGCAGTCCCCGGGTTACGACGGGGGTTCCATTCTTGAGACGCGTCGTAAGCCGAAAATCGCCGTTAGCCGGAACATTGTCAAAAATCCTAAGAAAACATTACTTTTAATGCTTTAGGTGCCTTCAAAACTATGTAAACTGCATTCTTATTGCATTTTTCATCAAAAAAACTTTAAATATTGATTATTTTGCATTTTTGGTGTCATATTTCATCTGCCAGATCAGCGTTTGTAGGCGTCGTAACTCTGGAACATGCGTCGTAACCCTGGAAATAATTTTTGATGAATATAATTGAAAAGTGTCGTAACCTCGGAACGTCGTAAGCCAAGACCGTCGTAACCCGGGGACTGCCTGTATATATATATACAGTGGACCCCCCGTATTTGTGTTCTCCAGATTCGAGGACTCTAACATTCGTGGATTTCTCTCGGGAACGTTTCCCCACATTATTTGTGGAAAAATTTGCACATTTGTGGTATTTTTTTATGAGAAATACCCAAAAATTCCTGTTTTTTTTTTTCTTATCAGTTTCATCATAAAATGCACTTTTTGTGATAAAACTATTTTCTTGAGTGTTAATTAACAAAAGAGGCTGTTTTTAGCGTTTTTATAGGAGTTCCAAACATTCGCGGGTTCTAACTATTCACCGGGAGGGGCCTGGTACGCATCCCCCGCGAATACAGGGGGACCACTGTGTGTGTGTGTGTGTGTGTGTTTGTATATGTATATATATATATATATATATATATATATATATATATATATATATATATATATATATATATATACACACACATTATATATATATATATATATATACATACATATATATATACATCATATACATACACACAGTGGTCCCGCCCGTATTCGCAGGGGATGCGTACCAGCCCCCCCCCCCCCCCCCCCCCCCCCCCCCCCCCCCCCCCCCCCCCCCCGGTGAATAGTTAGAACCCGCGAATGTTTGGAACTCCTATAAAACGCTAAAAACAGCCTCTTTGGTTAATTAAAACTCAAGAAAATAGTTTTTTATCACAAAAAGTGCATTTTATGATGAAACTGATAAGAAAAAAAACAAACCAGGAATTTTTGGGTATTTCTCATAAAAAAATACCGCGAATGTGCAAATTTTTCCGCAAATAATGCGGGGAAACGTTCCCGAGAGAAATCCTCGAATTTTGTTTGAGTCCTCGAATCCGGAGAACGCAAATACGGGGGGTCCACTGTATATATATACAGGCAGTCCCCGGGACGACGGTCTTGGCTTACGACTTTCCGAGGTTACAAACACTTTTCAATTATATTCATCAAAAATTATTCCAGGGTTACGACGCCTACAAACGCTGATCTGGCAGATGAAATATAGACACACCAAAAATGCAATAATCAATATTTAAAGTTTTTTTTTGATGAAAAATGCAATAAGAATGCAGTGTGTGTGTATGTATATATATGTAGTATATAAATTATATATACTGTGTATATAGTATATATGTATATAATATATATTTTATATATATATATATATATATATATATATATATATATATATATATATATACATACACACACACACACACACAGTAGTACCTCAGGATACCAAATTAATCCGTTACGAGGCGGCCTTCGTAACCAGATTTTTTTCTTTTTCGTATCTTGAACGATCGCCAAGCAACCATTTTCACCTAGCACACAGTACAGTAATCATAAATTTTCATTCTCTCTCTTCAACTACTGAAACTACCAAACAGTATAATAACCATTCATTTCTATTCTTTATTCTATCTTTACCTAATGTTTTTTTTTTTATTAAATGTATTGCATCAATAAGTTTTTCAATTTACAGCATCCTTTTACCAATAGAATACACAGGCACGATGGGGTAGATGCTGACCAATAGGAGAGGAAGATCTTACAGCGGTGACTAGCATCAGGAACCAATGGGAGAGCGGGAGGATGGTGGCGAGTCTACTCAGTTGGCGGCGCTTGAGTTTTAAAATTGTTCTCGGTAGTCCGGGTGAATCTCGGGACTTTACAGTACACCCTTTCGTAACCTGAATTATTTTCGTATGCAGAGGCAAAAAATTCTTCGTATTTGCTTTCGTAACTTGAATTTTTCATAAGTTGGGACTTTCGTATGTCGAGGTTCCACTGTATATATATATACAGTAGTAGTACCTCAGGATACGAAATTAATCCGTTCCGGGGCGGCCTTCGTAACCTGATTGTTTTCCAAATATCTTGAACCATTTTTGTTTTACATGTAATTGCCTAATTCGATTTCCAAGCCCTACAAAAACACCCCAGTAAATTATTTCCAGGCTTACAACACATGTTCTAGGGTTACGATGCCGATCCGAAAGAAGAAATATGACATCAAAAAGGCAAAATACTGTACATACTTGAGTAATATTCAACTGCATGTAATGTTCAACCCCATTTTTAATGCATATATTAGGAATTTAGCATATGTCCCTTAGCAATAAGCCTAGCCTATGTTAGCAGTTGCTACTGTAGCCTAGTCTATGATTCTGACATCTAAACCTAAGAAGCTAAAAGCTTAGAATATGCCAATAAAATGTATAAATAATCTATATATACTCATTTCAAATAATTATTAATTAATCATTAACTATAATACACAAACAAACAAAAAAAAGCTTCCAACCTTCTGTTTACGTTCACCACTACGAGTAGCGAATGATTGCCAAGCAACCAGTTTTACCTAGCACACAGTATAGTAATCATAAATTTTCATTATCTCTCTTCAACTACTGAAATTACCAAACAGTATAATAACCATTCATTTTCTATTCTTGTTATTCTAATCTTACCTAATGGAGATAACGAGTTACTGACAGCTATAATGAAAACATATAATATTAACGCAGAAGAAGAATTCTAGAAAATATTTGTTGGCTTCAATGATAGCAGTCTGATTTATTTTATATTTTATGATATCTAATTCACAATTTTTTTTATTAAATGTATTGCATGCACTCATTTCAAATAATTATTAAGTAAGTAACCAATAACTATAATAAACAAACAAACAAAAAAGCTTCCAATCTTTTGTTTACGTTCACCACTATGAGTAGCGAACGATCGCCAAGCAACCATTTTAACTTAGCACACAGTACAGGCGGCCCGCGGTTAACGGCGCAATCACTCAACGGCGAATCGGTTTTACGGCGGTCGTCAAAAATATTCATTAAAAAATAAGGCATTTTAAAGGTATCTTTACGGCACAAATTTCAGTTAACAGCGCCGCTAGCGCCGTTGTCTAACGAGTTCATACATATGTAGAAATGCCGTTCAGACCATAAAGGTTATGCAAATTATATTAACAAATTTTATGGAGAGTTATTACGTAGGTATTAGGGTAAAATATATGCCTCTGACGCTGTTCTATGCCGAAAATATCGAGTTACTTAAGTGCAAATTTAGCTATGGATGTGTCGATTCATAATTGTTCATGCTTTTGTTTAAAATGTGTGTGAAAATGTATTACGTGAAAGGCATTTTTATTTCTGTACAGAAATATGATACAAAGGCAGCTTTTGAAACTGCCTTCACACGATAGCAAATACGATGTTTTTTCATGTTCTTTCTTGTAAGCCGCCGCCTGCCGCTCTTCCGAAAATATCGATTTAAAAAAAGTGCAAATTAGCGATCGATGTGTCGATTTTATAAATGTTTATGCTTTTATGTTTAAAATGTGTATGAAAATGTATTACTGAACTAGGGTATTTTTATTTCTGTGCAGAAATATGATAAAAAGGCAGCTTTTGAAACTCCCCTTCAAGTTATCGACTACGATGTGTTTTTCAAGTTCGTTCTTGTATGCCGCGGCGGCATACAAGAACGAACTTGAAAAACACATCGTAGTCGATAACTTGAAGGGGAGTTTCAAAAGCTGCCTTTTTATCATATTTCTGCACAGAAATAAAAATACCCTATTCGTAATACATTGTCATACACATTTTAAACATAAAAGCATAAACATTTATAAAATCGACACATCGATCGCTAATTGCACTTTTTTGCCGCCGTCTGCCGCTCTTCCAAAAATATCGAGAGAGAGAGAGAGAGAGAGAGAGGAGAGAGAGAGAGAAGAGAGACGATGAGAGAGAGAGAGAGAGAGAGAGAGAGAGGGAGAAAAGTGTGCAAATTTATGCGATCGATGTTGTCGATTTTTCAAATGTTTATGCTTTTATGTTTAAAATGTTGTATGAAAATATATTGCGTAAAGGTATTTTCATTTTTGTACAGAAATAAGATTCAAATTAAGGCAGCCTTTGTAACTACGCTCCATGTTGTAAGGGGATGGTTTTTCAATGTTCGTTCTTGTCCGCCAGTTCCGAAAATGCATTGTGTTATTTTATTAATTATGCATCTTTTCCATAAATCCTTTAAAAAGTTATACATTATTTCACTGTATCCAAGAATATTGTATGTATTCTCATATTATTGTATTTTAAAATACTACGGCAAACTTAGCCCGTATTCCGCGGAGCGGCCAATGTTGTGGTTTGAAATCAGCTGATGAATACGAGTGTTTCACCATAACGCAATTCTGAGAGAATGCTCTTGCTTCTAGTTAGCATAAACGAATATCTAGATACTTGACTTATATGAGACAAAGTTATTTTTCCTTATACAGCGTGTTTTTAGGTGGAAATATTTATTGAATATGTCTCGTTGTGAATGTGAACTACTATTTTTTTCGTTAACAGATTACGTTGGCGGCATGTTTATTGCGTAACAAATTACGTGATTCCGTTCGCAATACGTAATCCTTTATATCATCGTAATACGAACTTTACGTTATTTATCTTATATCGGCGTGAAACCAACAGTAAAATGTGTTCTTTCAAGCACAGTAGTTTTGATTAAAATTATTTTATCCCAATTTTATCTATGGTTGTGTGTGATGGCAGACGTTTACTGCATTTTATCCTTGTTGCCGATGTACGATAATAGTCATTACAGCTTGAACAGTTTTCTCAGCTTTTCAGTCAAATTAATTAGGTTTTAAATTTAACGGTATATTTCCCGATTGATCTTTAATCTATATTGATCTCTGATTTATAGCGAATAAAGTTATTACATTAAGATATCTCAGTTCTATTCTATACATAACGCCATTTATAACAAATACGGTAATGTTGCACTGTAGTACGATGATCGAAATACAAGCCAAACAGATGTTATCCAGTTCGGTTGTACTTAGAAAAAAAAAAAAGTCGTTTCTCGTTCGGTTGTTCATGGTTGTACACGTTCACGCAACGAGTATTACGTTAAAACATCTTTCACCATTCTCTTTTGCTGTTATTGAACTTATGTAACTAGAAGATGGATAAGTTAGGCCATTGTAATTTGATCTCTCATAAAATTGAACTATCAAGACTAATGATCGTAACCTGAACACTACAGATACCTGTACACTGTATAAACTTTATTATATCTTTACATACTCTAGACACCCACATGTACTGTACAGTAAATTCTATAGTACTATACTGCATAAATATAATTTTACTTATTG
This sequence comes from Macrobrachium nipponense, assembly GCF_015104395.2. Taxonomy (NCBI): domain Eukaryota; kingdom Metazoa; phylum Arthropoda; class Malacostraca; order Decapoda; family Palaemonidae; genus Macrobrachium; species Macrobrachium nipponense. The sequence goes on from NC_087216.1 coordinate 32,536,039, forward strand.
CGCCGTTGTGGGATTACGGCGCCTTTGACTGGTCTAGAGTTTCGAAAGAAGGTGTGCGGGCGGCCGTAGGCTTAAAATCGCTCAGCGTCGAAAAAAAAAAAATCGCTTGGCGTCGGTGGCCAGGAACGGAACCCCTGCCGCTAACCGAGGGGCCGCCTGTACAGTAATCATAAATTTTCACTATCTCTCTTCAACTACTGAAACTACCAAAACAGTATAATAACCATTCATTTCTATTCTTTATTCTATCTTTACCTAATGTTTTTTTGTTTTTTTATTAAATGTATTGCATGAATAAGTTTTTCAATTTACTGCATCCTTTTACCAATAGACTACATAGAGCACGATGGGGTAGATGCTGACCAATAGGAGAGCAGGATCTTACGGCAGTGACTAGTATCAGGAACCAATGGGAGAGCAGGAGGATGGTGGCGAGTCTACTCAGTTGGTGGCGCATAAGTTTTAAAGTTGTTCTCGGTGGTCCGGGGCAAATCTCGGGACTTTACAGTAACACCCTTTCATAACCTGAATTATTTTCGTATGCAGAGCAAAAAAATCTTCATATTGCTTTGTAACTTGAATTTTTCGTAAGCTGGGACTTTCGTATGTCGAGGTTCCACTGTATATATATATATATAGATATATATATATATATATATATATATATCTATATATATATATATATAATATATATTATATATATATATATATTATATATATATATATATATATATATATATATATATATATATATATATATATATATATATATATATATATATATATATATAATATATATATATATTATAATATATATATATATAAATATATATATATATACATTATATAATAAATATATATACCTATGTATATACTCGAGTAACGTGCGATCTCGCATATCATGCGACCCCCAAATTTTCACCAATAAACAGTGGTTTTGTCATGTATCTCATGTATCATGCGAGCTCCTTTTCCGAGAGCGTCAGTTCATAAGGTTGGTGGTTTGGCATGCTAATGGCCGAGTCATTCAGATGTGTGCTGCTGCTAGTCAAGTTACGGTAATTTTCTTACTAATCTCGAGAATTTAATAGAAAATCTCAAGATTAAAAAAGAATCCCAAGATAATAAAATAATTGTAAAAATAACACGCCTTTGAGTCGTAAATCATTCTCTCTCTCTCTCTCTCTCTCTCTCAGGAATAAATACTGTAATTTGAGTCTTTCACCAACGGGTATCAGTAAATGTGTAGACATTGTGTGCGTGTTTAAAAAAATGTGCAGTACACACATTCCGATGTTTCGGTTTTGGGAATTTTTCAGATTTCGGAAATGTGAGGTCAGATGCATAATCAAACAAACATCATTACTGCAGCAAAAACATT
>NC_087216.1:32542419-32552534 GCF_015104395.2 Macrobrachium nipponense
AGATAATCAGTCAACTAAACTTTTGCTGAAATATCATAGAGTAAATCAAGTAAGGAAACAAGTGGAGACATGTATGCATGCACTCATTCAATGTATCAGTGAACTTGCTACAGCCTGTTTGGTTTTGTCTTGTCTAGATATGAAATTTGCATTTTGATATTTTTATGGTGATTAGAGATGAAATATCAACAATGATAAAATATTCTCGTGTACTGTCATGATATAGTATCTGGTTGTCACACTTGAGTAAACTAAACTTGTAATGAAATAGGGCAGTCCCCTGTTATCTGCAATCCGGCTTTATGGTGCTTGTCTAGTGATTTTTGGTTATCAGCAGTTTTCAGTTATCGTCATGCTGTCATGAACGGACGGGGACCCCACCACTGAAGACTGCCTGTACGGTACAGCAAATCACACAAAGCAAAAAAGAAATGGCAACACGTGATATAGCACATAATGTGCCAAGAAACAAACTCATGAACATACAAAGAAAAAGATAGAATGAAAGAGTTAGTTTTTGTGGTTGCTATTGGCACAAAAGCTTGAAATCACTTAATACTTCATGAAAAATTACATTGCTTTTCGCTTGTTATTAGCCGATATGAATATATCATCATATTTAGAGAGAATTGTAGAAGGTGCGTGGGTGGAAAAGTACAAATTTCTCAATACTGGCAGAAATATAGTATGTTATTGTTGTTTTTTCATTCTGAATGGCTGATAGATATAGCTTCATAAACATATATGCTAACTGGCTACATCCAGAAAGCTTCAGTACACCAGGTAACAAAGACCGTTTTCCCTCTTTGTGCTTGATCAATCACTTGTTTTAACTGTTCTCAAGTGAACAACATTCATACCTACAGTATTCTAGTAGTATGGAGCATGTGGCATTCTTAGCAGTGCATGCAGCATTGCAGGTCATGCTTGTGTTGTGTCATGCTGTTGATTGTGTTTTCCTAGACAGGTAATGACACCTCCACTTTATGCACAGCCTGAAGGTCTGGGATACACAAGTATCTATGGTAATTCATCCATTAAATGGGATAATTAAAAAAGACCAGTTTAGATGGGCTATTATATGGAATTGCACTAATTCATAAGCTATGAGAGTTAGCCCAAAGTACCATGTTGTGGACAGCAGGTCTTCGTAGTTTTCCACTTATTCTTGGTATAGCAGCCTCTGCACTCATTAACACTGTATTTGAAAAATAGTCATATGCTTCTAGGTGAGGATGCTTTGAGGTCACACTGCTATCAAGTTGTGTAATAGCTGAATATTAATTCAATTTTAGTAGACAATCCATGTGATTTGAAGTCTATTCTAGTTAGATAAAGAATATTATTTAATTTTAATCATTTATTTTGATAAATTCATGTTCTGAATAAGATTTTTATTTCATGCTTATCATCCTGTGCATTGTGTGGGTCTGTTATTACGTGAGAGTAAGGGAACGACTTCTGCCAGCTAGTCAGATTAGCACAGGATTTGAGGGAAAACTTGTGATATTTGTATACGATAATGAGAAAAAAATATAAATTGTTTTAATTCAAACCATCTCTGATCTATTGAAAAACTGTGACCAACCAGTTGTGGTACATGGATCACCAATTGGAATTTCATATGTTCCCAAAGGGTGTAGCCTCCCTACATCATCAAATCTTCTGCATCTGTCTGCCACAGGTGGCAAAGGCAGAAACAATGAAGGGCATGCATAAGGGAAACAAACCTTCTTACAGCATCTCTTCCAATTGAGAAACCACTGGGGTGAGCCACCCAACACATTCTTCACATGCACTCATCTCTGACACACCAAACAGAATGTAGGTCTACTGCAACCAGGGATATTAATTTTCTGCAGGGCATGCCCTGGCATGCCCTGCAGAACAGAAAACATGCATACAGCAATATGGAACATAAATTTACAAGGGGGCTTGCCCTTGTCCACACAATGACAGAAATCAGGTTTTGAAACCTCCATTGTAGCCATCAGAAAAACAAAGAAGGGGCAATGAAACACATGGATGCTACACAAGCTAGGTCACATAACTGGAACAAACTGTGACTAACACTATAGAACACATAACTGGAACAAACTGTGACTAACACTATAGAACACATAACTGGAACAAACTGTGACTAACACTATAGAACACATAACTGGAACAAACTGTGACTAACACTATAGAACAGAGTTCACATCTCATTCTATACAATACAATCTGTTACCACAGAAAAACTCCTGCAAACCCTGGTGTTTTGTGTCTACTGTCTATACTATGAAAAGCAGCCAAAAGCAACTAATAAATCACTGACAACTATCCTGCCCTAAGCAAGAAAAATTCTGCCGAGAACTGAAAAATTCAAAACACACCTGGTGGAGAACAGGTGAACTAGACAGTAACCCTTGTCACCTATGCAATATTTTTATTTTGAATGCCAAACATACCTGCCAGCATGAAGATATAGCTATCTTTAACATTAGGCAAGATTCCTCCCAAATAATAATGATTCTACAATCAAAGTTGTAATTGCAGTCGCTAGTTCTCAAAAATAGATTTTCTGTATCTGCGAAGCCGTTCAAAGTCTGCAAGTCACGTGCCGCAAAACGTATCAAATCTATTGTCTTTTCAGGTATTTTAGGTATGGGGGGGGGGGGGGGGGGTGGGGGGGGGTTCACTGGTATCTGAGAGAAGGGGTGGGTGGAATGCTTGGAGGAAAAAAAACTATTATTCCTTCAAGGGGGGATGCGGGAGAAAGATTTCCTGCTCAGCCATTAGCTAAGACGGAAGGCTCTGCCTCACACATTTGTGATGTCGTAAGCGCAGTGTGTATGAATGATCGGTATCATCACCATTGTCATACAAATTATTCAGATTTGCAAAGTGTATTCTGAATGATCGGTATCATCATCATCGCCATAGGTATTATTCAGATCTGCAAAGCCTATTCTGAAGGCTTCTGCTCAGCCATTAGCTAAGACGGAATGCTCCGCCTCACGCATTTGTGACATCATAGCGCAGTGTGTATGGATGATCAGTATCATCATCATCATTTCCATACGTATTACTCAGATCTGCGAAGTGTACTCTGATCATCCGCATCATGTATGCATCTGCCTAAGAGTCGAAGAGGAAGACCTATTTTCTCGAAAATGATATTGTCATGATACAATAAAGTTTGTTCATACTTACCTGACAGATATATATATAGCTGTATTCTCTGACGACCGACAGAATTTCGAAACTCCCGGCAAACGCAGTGGTCGGCTAGGTGGTTAGTACCCATTCCCGCCGCTGGGAGGCGGATACCGGGAACCATTCCCATTTTCTATTCAGATTTTCTTTTACCACTGTCCCCTGAGGGGAGGTGGGTGTACTTGATTATATATATCTGTAGGTAAGTATGAACAAACTTTATTGTATCATGACAATATCATTTTGTTCATGACACTTACCTGCCAGATATATATATAGCTGAATCCCACCATTGGAGGTGGGAAGGGACAGAATAGAAGGATTTTGGAAACATTTCACATGCAGATGATTGACATCTTGGTTCCCTACCTGTTAGCATAGCTGACTTCGTGATTACTGTCACCCAAGCCTGCTTCTGCTTAACTAGAATTTCCAGCAAGGTAGTGACCTGTATAGCTGGATAGTTCTAGATGATCTGTCAACGGGAGCGTGACCACAATGTGACTAGACCATATTGACCATACTGAAGACAACGAAGCATAATAAATACCACCTAACCTAGCCCCACTAAAGTTAGTCCCATAACTTTCAGGCTAATTAAAGGGAAGACCGCCTCAAGCGGCCAACCCTACGACCATAAAAAACAAACCCATAATTAAAATCACACACATCCATTTTCTAAAGGATGGGGTCGTATTGCTTCTCGTCACCAATACGTATCCAGCGGAAATGTATGGTCCAAGCGAGTAGCAATTCTCATATGTCGCCTTCACATCTCTGAGGTAGTGTGAAGCGAACACAGAGTTGCTTCGCCAAAATGTGGCACCCAGGATGTCACTTAGTGCCATATTTTTCTGAAAAGCCACCGAAGTAGCTACCGCTCTAACTTCGTGAGCATTAACTTTTAGCAGATTAAGATCATCATCCGCGCATGACGAATGAGCTTCCCTGATGGTGGCGTTCTTAGACATTGGTAATTCCGGCCTCTTGACCGAACACCACAGGTTATCTGACGGGCCTCTACATTGTTTGGTCTTTTCCAGATAAAATTTGAGAGCTCTAACAGGGCACAAAACTCTCTCTGGTTCTCGTCCGACAAACTCTGATAACCCCTTGATATCAAAGCTTTTAGGCCAGGGGTTGGATGGGTTTTCGTTCTTAGCTAAGAACGAGGGGCTCAGTGAACTGTTCTCTGAAACCCACATGCTTACTCATAGCTTGGATTTCACTAACCCTCTTAGCTGTTGCCAGAGCGGTTAGGAAAATAGCTTTCCTAGTTACATCTTTCAAAGAGGCAGCATGCATAGGTTCAAAAGGGGCTGACATTAAAAACTTTAAAACAACATCCAAGTTCCATGAGGGAATCTTGTCTCGTGGAACTTTTGAGGTTTCAAAAGACCTCAATAGATCGTGAAGATCCTTATCATTTGATAAATCCAAGCCTCTGTGTTGAAAGACCGTTGACAGCATACTTTTGTAGCCTTTAATCGTTGACACTGAAAGTTTGTCTATATTTCTAAGATGTAGGAGGAAATCAGCAATCTGGCTCACAGAGGTCGTGGAGGAGGAAATATTTTCCCTTTTACACCAACTTCTGAAGACAGCCCACTTCGACTGGTAGACAGCTTGAGAAGATGTTCTTCTAGCGTTGGCAATAGCTCTTGCCACCGATTGAAAAACCTAAAAAAACTCGCTCTGGCCAAACTTTTGGATAGTCTGAATGCAGTCAGACTCAGAGCGGAGAGGTTTCCGTGATACCTCTCGAAGTGGGGCTGTCTGAGTAGATCGATTTTTTCTGGAAGTGTCCTTGGGAAATCCACCAGAAATGACATGGCCTCTGTGAACCAGTCGCTTGCAGGCCAAAAGGGGGCGATCAACGTCATTCTTGTTCCTTCCGACGCCGCAAACTTCCTTATTACCTCTCCCAGGAGTTTGAATGGAGGAAAGGCGTAGAGATCCATCCCCTTCCAATTCCAAAGCATGGCATCTACTGCTATTGCTCCTGGATCTAGAACCGGAGAGCAGTAAAATAGGAAGCTCTTCGTTTTCGCTGTCGCGAAGAGGTCTACCAGTTGGAGTCCCCAAAGTTTCCATAACTCTTTGCAAATCTCTGGATGGAGAGTCCATCGTTTGGAAGCATTTGATGTTGACGGCCTGAGGAGATCCGCACGAACGTTCTGCTGTCCTGAAACGAATCTCGTTAGAATCGTTACATTTCTTAGCTTCGCCCAAAGTAAGATTTCCCTCGTGATCCTGAACAGGGAACGAGATAGAGTTCCTCCCTGTTTTTTTATATACGCGAGCGCCGTGGTGTTGTCCGAGTTGACTTGTACAATTTGTCCCATAATCCTCAACTCGAAGCATTGAAGTGCCAAACGAATCGCCTCTAGCTCCTTGAGGTTTATGTGCCAGGACCTCTGTTCCCCTCTCCAGAGACCTGACACTTCTTCCTCCCCCAGTGTTGCTCCCCAGCCCGTCATGGACGCGTCTGAGAACAACACTAGGTCTGGGCTCAGAACTTTGAGGGATATCCCTTCCGATAGCTTGACGGGATCGGACCACACTTCAAGTGCTGTTTGATCGATTGAGGGATTCTCAAAATCTCGTCTAGATCTTTCTTGTTCTTCCAGTTGTCTGCTAGGAAAAACTGAAGCTGTCTGAGGTGCAGCCTTCCCAGAGAAATTTGTCTCCAGAGAGGAAATGGTCCCCAGCAGACTCATCCATTCCCTCGCCGAGCATATTTCCTTCTCCAAGAAGACCGATACTTTCTCTAAGCATTTTAGCTGACGTTCTATGGATGGAAATGCTTGAAAAGCCGCTGAATCCATCTGAATCCCCAGATACACGATGGACTGTGTGGGAATCAGATGGGACTTCTCGAAGTTGACCAGAAGGCCTAGGTCCTTCGTCAGCTGTAATGTCGTATGTAGGTCCTTCCAGGCACTGTTCCTTTGACGTGGATCGGATCAGCAAACGTCTAAGTAGAGAGAGACTCTTATCTTTGAGAGATGGAGCCATCTTGCTACATTTCGCATCAGAAGCGTGAATATCATAGGGGCTGTATTCATCCCGAAACAGAGAGCTCTGAATTGGAAGACCTGTCCCTTTAGAACGAATCTGAGGAACTTCCTGGACCGAGGGTGTATCGGAACATGGAAATAGGCGTCTTGGAGATCCAAGGACACCATCCAATCTCCTGGTCTCAGGGAAGCTAAAACAGACTGTGCAGTTTCCATCTTGAATTTTTATCTTCCTTACAAAAAAGATTCAGCCTGCTTACGTCTAGGACAGGTCTCCATCCTCCGAAGTGTTCGGAACAAGGAAAAGCCTGTTGTAGAAGCCTGGAGAGTTCAATGATACACCCTTTCCACTGCTCTCTTTCCAACATTTGATCCAAAAGGTCTAATAAGATCTGTTGCTTCGAATCCTGATAAGAGGGCGAAAGGTCTATTGGCTCTATGCTTAATGGCGGTTTCGAAAGAAACGGGATTTTGTAGCCTTTCTCGATCACTTCGAGTGACCAAGAGTTCACCCCTCTTATCCTCCATGCTTGCGCGAAAAGAGCGAGTCTCGCCCCGACTGTGCCTGGATGTCATAAAGTCATTTCTTTCCCCTGGTTTTGAGGGGGCTCTGCCCCTGGGGAAACTCCTCCCTCGAGCAGCAGCTCTCGAAGAGGCTCTTCCACGAAAGGGCTTAAAATTCTTCCTAGAAGCTTGCGTGGTTCTTGAAGACATCTGATCCGTAGGACGTTTCGAAGACCGAGACAATAAGTCCTGCATCGCTCGTTCTTGGAGATTTACTGATAAAATCCAATTACCATTGATTGTGGAAAAAGATGAGCAGAAAAGGGAGTGAACAACAATTCTGCTTTTTGCACTGGCGACACTAACTTAGCTGTGAAGCTACAGAAGAGTGCGCGTTTCTTCAGGACTCTCGACGCAAAATGTGATGCCAGTTCGTCGGAGCCATCTCTTACTGCTCTGTCCATACATGACAAAATACTCGCTAAGTCCTCTAATGAAATGGAATCTGGGCTTCTAGACTGAACATCCAAGATGCCCCAAACACCAATCTAGAAAGTTAAAAACTTCTAGTGTTTTGTAAAGGCCTTTGAGATGGTGATCTATCTCTGACATTGTCCACGAAACTTTTGCCGATGCCAGGTAAGATCTTCTAGGAGCTTCCACTAAGTTGGCGAAATCCCCTTCTGCGGAAGCGGGGATTCTTAAACCTGCTTCCTCTTCTGTCTCGTACCACTTCCCTGATCTTCCACTAAGCCTTGTGGGGGGAAGTGCAAAAGAAGTCTTGCCCTTTGTCTTTTTGGATTCCATCCAATCATGGATTCTTTTAAAAGCCCTTTTAGTCGAGAGCGAGGTGCCATTTTTGACAAAATTTGGAGTCTTCCTTGCCTTCGAAGAGGTTAGTTGCGAAGGTGGAGAGAGAGGAACTGGAGCTCGAAACTTCTCGGGAAACAAATCTTTTAAAAGACGAGTCAAAGTCTTATAATCCACAGAGGATGAGGTTGTAGGATCCTCCTCCTCTTCCGAAACAGGCTCGCTTGACGATTTATCTTCTAATGGAGACAAAGTCTTATTCTGAATTGAACGAGAAGAAACCGAAGTTTCACCTCCCTTTCGAAACGTAGATCTTGTGTTTGAAATCAATTTTGAAGAGGAGAATCTATGATGTTCTCCTAACCTTGACTTTCTCTCCGAATTTTCCAGACTAACGTTATCCGATATCTCTTGACAAACACCCATACTGTAGTTTCTACTACCTTGACGCAAATGGCGCTTACCCTTTTGACTAGCAACCTGTCCTTTTCTTCCCAAGGTGACTTTATGCATCGGACGCCTAGCGTCCTCATTTGCGTCCTGCACAGCGTCCTCATTTGCGTCCTGGAAAGCGTCGTCATTTGCATCCTGGAAAGCGTCCTGATATGAAGGACGACGAGCGTCCTTACTAGCACTACGCCTTGCATCCTCAAAAGCGTCCTGACATGATGGACGTCGTGGAAACGGTCCTTTAAAACGGTCTTGAGTTGTAATACGCCTCGCGTCCTCAAAAGCGTCCTCATATGCGTCTTCATATCCTTCTTCTGAATTAATCTCGTGAGTTTGAATTCTCTCCAGCCGACGTTTACGAGACCGAGTGTTCCGAGAAGCGTCCTTACGAGCGTCCTATTTAGCAAGGCTTTTCCTTTGAATATTCTTTGCACCTATCATCCAACAAGCAAACATGCCCTCTACAATTCACACACACCGTGTGAGGATCTACCGAGGCTTTTGGTAGCCTCACCTTCAATTTCTTACTACAACCGCACACTCTGAAACTAGTAGAACTAGATCCAGACATCTCAATTCTAAGAAAAATCAAAGCCAAAATCAAAATCCAAACCACAATAGTGTATGCCAAATCACTAAGCCAAGTCCGAAACCAAAAGACAATCCAAATACTCAAGTGACAAATGAAGTTTTCGAAATCCTAAGCGGAGGTCTGTAAACAGATGTTTACCGACCGGCGACAGAAGAAAATCTGAATAGAAAATGGGAATGGTTCCCGGTATCCGCCTCCCAGCGGCGGGAATGGGTACTAACCACCTAGCCGACCACTGCGTTTGCCGGGAGTTTCGAAATTCTGTCGGTCGTCAGAGAATACAGCTATATATATATCTGGCAGGTAAGTGTCATGAACAAACTAAAAAGTTAAAGACAAAGGAAGGAGCAACTTCAGTTTTGACATCAGTCGACAATATGAAATCCGTCATTGCTGAACATGAAATAAGAATTTTTTCAAGGTTAACTTGTTTTGACTAACTTTGGGCATTTGATCATTTATTTTTTTCTATTGTTGAAATAAGTTTTGATGAAAATGACTAGTAAGTGATTAACCCTTAAACGCTGAAGCGGTATTTTAAAAATCGTCTCCCGTATGCCGGCGGCGTTCGCGAGTGAGCGCCGAAGCGGAAAAAATGTTTTTTTAAAAAAATCACAGCACACTTAGTTTTCAAGATTAAGTGTTAATTTTTGGCTCCTTTTTGTCACTGCCTGAAGTTTAGTATGCAACCATCAGAAATGAAAAAAAATATCATTATCATATATAAATATTGGGATATATGACAGCGCGAAAAAAAATTTCATATATAATTGTATACAAATCAAGCTGTGAGCAAAATGGTTAAAGCTAACAAGTTAATTTTTTTCGTTGTATTGTACACTAAATTGCAATCATTTTGGTATATAACACATTGTAAAACGATCAAGGCAACACAGAGAAAATATTATCACAAAATGATGCATGAATTCGTAATGCGCGGACATAAAAAAAAAAAAAAAAAAAAAAAAAAACAAAAAAAAAAAAAAAAGATGTTTTCAAAAATTCACCATAAATCGAAATATTGTGCTAGAGACTTCGCGTTTGTTGCAAAATGAAGGTAATTGACTGAATATTACTAGACTGTAAGTGTTGTAGCTTACAATTGCAGTTTTCGACCATTTCAGTTGAGATAAATTTGACCGAAGGACGAATTTTTTCTATTTATCGTTATTTATATGAAAATATTTCAAAACTGATAAAAGCTACAACCATGTGTTGTTTTTCGTTGTATTCTACATAAAATTGTGCGCATTTTCATATATAAAACTTTATGTAACGGCTAATTTAAAATGGTGTAAACATTACGACAATCGGATGAAAAAATTTATGATTTTTTCGGAAGAGTTACTGCGACGGGACTAAGGAAAAGGTTATTTCATAAATTCACCATAAATCAAAATATTGTGCTAGAGACTTCCAATTTGTTGCAAAATAAAGGTAAATATTTGAATATTACTAGAATGTAATAGTTTTAGCTTACAATTGCGTTTTTTTACCATTTCGGTCGAGTTTAAAGTTGACCGAAGGTTTAAATTTTGGCA
>NC_087216.1:32553034-32601256 GCF_015104395.2 Macrobrachium nipponense
GCGCCTGGAGTCCATCCGAGCGTCCCAGGCGTCCGCTCTCAAAAGCTTCCTGCTACTATGACTTCTTTTACGTATTTCTCGGTGGAAAGACGGACACGAGTTCAGGCGACGTTCGCCTTCTTACTTCTCACTGAAACGCATAACACGAGAGAGAGAGAGGACGTGAAGCGTCCTCTTCTATAAAGCTTCTATTTAGAGGGCGCGAGTCCTTCCGAAAGCTCCAACCCCTGCACGAGAGGACGCTTTCGGAGGACGAGAAGCAAACTTTCAGGATTCGTGCACGCGCACGGCACTTTGGCAGTCTGGGGATTTTCATCAGAAACTGCCGAAGGCACGCCAGATCGGTGGGGGTTCCTTGTCAACCCTCCTTAGGCTTTCGACATGCTCCCTCCCCGGGTCCTGGGAGTCAAGCAGAGGTCCCGGCCTAGAGGCGAAACGAGGCCGATCTGACGCACCCTCCACTACACAAGGGGTATCACTGCACTTCTGCACTTCACTTTTACTCTCTAAAGCAAGCACTTTCGATTCTAGTTACGAATCGAAAGAGTATAAGAGAAAGGGCAATTCCTCTACAGACACTGCTTAGGGCCCGAAGGCAAATACTGCAGGGTTAGGAGTAAACAATTACAGAAGTAGCACTTCAACACGCAATGAAGAAGAGCGAGCACCTCTCGTAGACTATTCATAGCCCGTAGGCCATACTACAGGGTTAGGCAAAATAAAGTCTACAGGAAGGTTAGCAGGTTCACTACCCTGACTTTTGTTACTGATTAATTGCGTACATACGAATCATACGTCTTCCTTACGGAATTAGACATGTTTACTGATTAATTGCGTACATACGAATCATACGTCTTCCTTACGGAATAGACAGTCTCACACTCCTTACATGACAAATCTCAACAAAGAAGGAAGACCCATACCCCTCGTACATACCAAGTGCGGATCTACCGAAGCTTTCGGTAGCCACACCCTATCTTTGCAGACAAACCCGTCTGAAACTAGCCTAACTAGATTCAGATATTTAAGCAAAAATGAATCAAATTCAAATCAATTTAAGATAGCGTATGCCTAGCCACAAATCCAAGTAAATAAAATCAAAAGACAATTAGGATACTTAGCGGCAATGAAGTTTCCAAAATCCTAAGACGGAGGTACTGAAAACAGGTGTTTTCAGCACCGGCGACAGAAAAATTATGAATAGAAAATGGGAATGGTTCCTGATACCGCCTCCCAGCGGCGGGAATGGGTACTAACCACCTGGCCGACCACTGCGTGGTGTCGGAAAGTTTTTAAATTCTGTCGGACTTCAGAAAATACAGCTTATATATATATCTGACAGGTAAGTTTCATGAACAAAATGTCATTTGTATGTAAGTAACTCAGCAAGTATAATTAATTACATTCATAGCTGATTCCCACATTAACAGGAGGTGGGATACATGGACATATTCTACCCCACAAATATTAATAAATGTAATGAATTTTGAAACAGGTGAGACCGAGGTGCTGCCTACCCATGAAAAGACAGCACTGACCTCCCTTGGGTTAAAGTAATTGTCAAAATAAGTAATCTGCATTGAATTTGTCAAATCTGATTAAATTTCTAAAGCTTATCACAATCCCTAAGTAAGTAAATGCTGAATGGCTACCAAAAAGAGTACTTCACCAATTTTCCACGAAAACAGCAAAGAATTCAAATTACGAACCAGCTGCTGACTCACCTCATCGTAAGCCGGCAGAAACGAATTGAAATAGTTGGCTCTCAGTTGTTCTTCTTCTTCCAGAATAATAGCTGCCAATACTAGAAACTGTTAGCTATGTAATTACTTGGCAATTTGCATACGTAAAAATATGAGGTTGACCTATAGGCAATAGAAGGGCTTGACCTGCCTGCAACACTGTTTCCAAAACTGAGGAAGATGGCTGAATTCTGCTCTTCTGGGTAGCTGCTGAAAGACAGGATGTGTCTTCCTGCCTTGAGTCCATTTATACTCTATCACTGCACTAACAATATGTATCACTATCCTGGCCTAGATAAAGCAAATTCTTGATATGGTTGGTCTGCACTACGGAACCCCAGTAGGACTATAAAGGTAACTCCTTTCAAGACAAGCAATTGCTATACAATCAAATACCCTATTTTCACAAGTCCTGCAGCTAATAAATAGTAATGAACAACCACAAGACAACTTTTGAAGCCTTAAATTGCCATAAAAATATTACATTCACTGGCTATTGAAACTTTTCAGGATGCAAATGTGAAACAAAACAACTTGGTTGCCATAGTTTCAATTAGGAATTCCTGTGGTTAGGCTAATGGTGAACTTTTCAAAATTTGTGCTATAAACCAAGCTGTTCTGTATTTCTGCACTCACATTAAGGCCATAGTATGTATGTACTCACCTTAGTTCCATGACCTCTGCTCATCTCTTCAGATGTCCCTTACCCAGGTTCAACATCTAGAAAAAAAAAAATGACCATATTACATAGCAAGCTCAAGAAAAAAACACAGTAATACTTCTCACAAAATAAAGTCTCTATAATAAATGATAGTCATGATAGATTGGCTACCAGTTTATACTTTTGTGGCATAACAGCTGAAATATAGAAAAATACTTTTTGAGATACGGGAAACAAATACAACTCACATGGTTCATGAACTTAAGCATAAGTATGAGATACGGGAAACAAATACAACTCACATGGTTCATGAACTTAAGCATAAGTACAAAACTATATCCAGAGACTTAATAAGTCAAACTGTCCCAAGGGCTTGGGGCTATCATATAAAAAATGAGCATCACCATTTTCAATTATTTTGGCACCAGCTGTGGCTTAACTCTGGCAGCTTTGTTCTGGAACACTGCATTAGTTTTATCATGGAAAACTAAGTACTAACTATAATTTGATTAGATTTAATGGTTAGTTGTCAGAAGCACTCGAAACATAGTAGTTATGTTAGGTAAAATCAAAGAAATATATTAGTATTATAAAAACATGAAAATTTTTATGATGAAATTGATAACTACCTACTGCTTAAGTTAGCTTACATATCTGTGCCGTTAGGTCTGATGGGAATTCAAAATAAACAAAATTCAAAATAAACAAAAGAATAACAGCTGGCTGACCTGGATGTATTAGGGCTTGTGCCTTGTATGATAAGGCGCCCTATGAGGTAATGTTAGACTAGCGATAATCTATACGCTAAGTCGGTTGGTATTGCACTTCCATCTTCAATGGAGTGTCTGGGGTTTTGTAGATCACTTACGAAGTCGGTATTATCTTTACGACGATGTGTTAAACTCATGGTTCGGTGAGGTTCTTGTAGAAAACACAAGGTATAAAAAAAAAAAAAAAAAATAGTAATATTCTTCTGAAAGTTTTACATGAAATGAAGATCAGGTATGATCGTACACGTCTTCATGACGATAGCTTGATCGCTTCTGCCAATGATGATGGCTAATCCTATTCCTCTACATGATAAAGCTTAGGTAAAGAGGTACAGGTCTTCTAATGACGATAGCTAACTCTCTTCTGCCTGTCTAACATCTCTGTTACAAGTTATGAAGGAACAGACAGTAGTTCGAACATATGAACCTACTATCAGATGACATAGTTTCATACGAACACACAATCGAATGAGACACGCTACAGATCACGTAGGCCGTTTGAATAATAGGTCGGGGTAATTGTCTCAAGCAGGGAGCTTGGACTAATGTTTATAAACAAATGAATGACCACAGATGTTATCTTAGCCTACATACTTATTGTATACGTCATCTTTAGCGTCTCTAGTCTGATCACATTCCTGCAAGCAATCTGGTTGACCTCTTTAGTTTTAGACTTTTATATATATGGACTAACATTCCATATTTTTATTATGTAAACACTTACAGATGGACTGTTGATACAGTCGTCCCCCAGGGTTCGTGGTGGATAGGGGCCACAACACCGGCCCCCTCCGCAAATAGCTGAAATCCGCGAATACTTGACATCCCTCTAAAGACACTTATAACTGCTTATTTTGATAGTTCAAACACCAAAGACCCACTCTCAAAATGCTTATGCCAACCTGCTTTAACAGTTTTATCATGAAAAATGTATTTTCGAAGTTAAAAAAATATGAAAACATATTCGCGTTCTCCGGATTCGTGGACTCACACACTTGCAGATTTCTCTAAGGAATGTTTCCCCGCATTATTCGCGGATAAATTTGCACATTCGCAGTATTTTTCTATGAGAAATATCCACAAATTCCTGGTTTTTTTTATCAATTTCATCATAAAATGCACTTTGTGATAAAACTATTAAAAAAACCAAGTATACAAATTTTTAGTGGATTTTTCTTGAGTTTTAACTGACAAAATAGGCTGTTTTTTAGCGTTTTTATAGGGATTCCAAACATTCACGGGTTCTAACTATTCACGAGGGGTTCTGGTACGCATCCCCCGAGAATATGGGGGGACCACTGTAATTAGTGAATATTTCTCTAAGAAAAATATTGCGAATAAGTGAATTTTCTGCATAAAGTGTGGATTTAAGTTCCACAGAAAAGTCCGTGAACAGATGAAGCCACAAATCCAAAACCACGAATAGGCATGGCTCAACTGTACATGTAATCATTTGTTTCGTACTAGGTGATGTTGGGATGTTTATGTTCTTGTCAGAATTCTTCATGACCATCTATAACAATATGGGGGGGCTCAGTGGATTTCCACTTTAACAGGAGGCAAGTATCCAAATAATTCCAGTAATTTAATTACATTATAAAAATTTTCATTAGTACTTTTTAGAATGATTCTTACCTACTGTTAAAATTAGCAGACTACTAAACTGAAAGAAGAAGGTGAGCTAATGCCACCAGAGACATCCACTCAGGCAAATGAACTACGAATAGCTTTTTTTTCTAAAGGGAAAAAGCTCTTAAACATTCAGCGAGCTTGTCAGAGGCTCCTTAAAAATGACAAATTTTCTAAGGTGATTTGTATTTTTCATAGCTACAAACCTTCGGTCTTAACAATAGGATAATTTCTAGCGCCTAGCTGGATCCGGCTAAATCGCAGATGAAGTGTGTGTGCTGTTATTATGGCTGCTTCTGCTCCATCTTGGCCTTGTCAACATATGTGCCCCAGAACTCCAGGTTTTCCGTGTTCTCGTTTTTTGGCTTCGGCTGCAACCAACCCCCACGTCACTTGCAGTAGGTGTCGCTTTAACGTTTGTACAATAACGAATCCCTGCACGGAATGCCGTGTGTGGCCTAGAGAGCAGTGGAAGTTATTTTATACTTAGAGGGAGAATCGTAGGATTTCTACTCTTCCTTTGTGGGAGGGTTTTTCTTCTCCTCTTCCCAATGCTTCCCCTCCTACTGCGGTCACACCCCATGCTGGTGTTGTCTTTGTCCCCTTCCTTTTCTTCCATCGATTCGTCGTTGGAAGTATCGGGAGGCCCTCAGGCTGATTTAGGTACTAATGTCACCCCTTCTTCCTTTGGAGTTAATTTGATTCCTGAGAGGGAGGAGGCTTTTTCATCAACTTCTTTTATTTCAGTAGGAGGCGTCCAAAATGGCAGTGCTGTGGGGGACGCTTGGTCTACGGGGTCCACCCTCCTTGGAGGGTTTGCTGACGCACTTCATGGATGCTCACTAACCCCCTCTTCATGCTGTCCAGGCCCTCCCCCCTCCTCCTGGCCTCGTCTTCGTTGGTAGCCGAGGTCAGCCATTTTGTATTGCTCCCAGTGACAATTGCCACTTCTTCTAGTCAGAGGGAAGCCGTGGCGTCTGCTTCCCATTCATAGAGTACAGTGTTCCCCCCGTATTCGCGGATTTTCCTTTGGAACCTATCTAGAAATTATTCGCGGACAGACTCGCCCATTCGCGGAATTTTCCGACGAAAATTATCACTAATTAGTGTATTTTGATGTTTATTTTCATGACTAAATACATTTTTATGATACAAAAATGATTTACTAATTTTCAAATATTAATTTTGATTAATACTGTATTAGTAAGTTTAATAAGTTTAAATGATATCACATAATAAAAATAATAATTCTCTCTCTCTCTCTCTCTCTCTCTCTCTCTCTCTCTCTCTCTCTCTCTCTACTCTCTCTCTCTCTCTCTCTGCTCTCTCTCTCTCTCTCTCTCTCTCTCTCTCTCTCTCTCTCTCTATTACAAAGATGTATGTTTTTTTGTATGGTAAATAAATGATTTACTATTTTTAAATATTAATATTAATTTATACAGCAATAATATCAATTCATTAAAGAAAATACCATAGTGAATTAGTAAGATTTTAGCTTATAATTAAAAAATTAAAAAATTATGGAAGAATGAAGGAAATCCCAGTCAGATTCTTTCTCTAACTCCAGGTACTAAAACTCAGATATACGTGTCAAGTTAAGTGACCGGAGGGGGAAGGAGCTGATTTGTTGCTGCCATCAGTGCTCATGAAATTTCCACCCTCTCTCTCTCTCTCTCTCTCTCTCTCTCTCTCTCTCTCTCTCTCTCTCTCTCTCTCTCTATTACTGAGACTCGAGATTTTTTATAAGTAATTTTTACTAATTGTTTTTAATACTTTCAAATAATAATAATAATAATAATAATAACTGTAATTACAAAATTCATATTATGTGATAGTATTTTAAAGAATCAATATAGTAATCTATCCATGTCACTTTTAATTAAGGTTAACTTTCTTCTCTCTCTCTTCTCTCTCTCTTTTGCCACACAAGATACTTATAACGCTGGAAGCATATAAGTATTTTTTGAGAACAGCGAGAGATTCTCTCTCTCTCTCTCTCCTCTCTCTAAATCTCTCTCTCTCTCTCTCTCTCTCGTCTCTCTCTCCTCTCTCCTCTTCTCTCTCTCTCTCTCTCGTCTCTCTCTTTTACCGAGATGAAAGAATTTTTATGGTACTAGTATGTAAAATGTTTATTGATAATTTCAGTTATTTAATAATAAATAATATAATAATAATAATAATAATAATAATAATAATAATAATAATAATAATAATTATGAATTTTGTAATAATAATTACAAAATTCATAATGGTAGTATTTCAAAGAGATGAAAATGACCTTGTAAGGATAACCCCTCTTTCTTACTGAGACGAGAGAATTTTTTATGGTAGATGCACATGTTTATTTTATTTTCAAATAATAATAATAACAATAGAAGTGGTAATAATACGATAACTAATTTCAAATGAAAATTCTTCCCTTCGTCTTTTTCTGTATCAATTTCCCTACCTCAACTCCAGTGACACTCGGAGCTGAGAAAGTGACAATGCGTTGTCGTCTGGTACGCATCCCTGCGAATACGGTGGACCACTGGTATATCACTAAGTTTCGGTTAATGGCAGTTTTCGCTTATCAGCACCCTGCCGATAACCTGGAACTGGCTGTAATGTAACTTAGTAAAATTTATGGCTGTCTTACAGGGACGTGCAGAGGGGGGATGCTAGGGGTGCCCAAGCACCTGCCCCTTTTGCTACTGTATTGAAAGTGCCCTTTTGAGAGGGATGTATTATAGGCCCGCCGCCTATGCCGCCTATCTATGTCAATGATGATAATAATAATATAATAATAATAATAATAATAATAATAATAATAATAATAATAATAATAATAATAATAATAATAATAATAAACAGGAGCTTGTAGAAATGGGTATTATATCTTGGCAACACTGGGTCACCAAAGATCAGCCAAGGGGCCAAGGCAAGCTCAGCTGAGCTAGACTGACAACAGGCCAGGTAAGCTTTCCTAGTTATTTTAACTGGTACTGCCTCTGTATTAAGGCTTTGACTCCTTTTTTAGCTATAAAAAGTGTAATAACAAAAAGAGGGAGAGAGACAGTGGACCAAGCAAGTTGAGTAAATTAATAGATTTGGAGAGGAAAATAGGAACGGGGCCACAGTAATGTGGACTGGAATGCCGAACAGTACAGGTACCGGTATGATTCATTGTAGGTGGCCATTAACCTACTGAATGAGACACATACAGTTTGTGTTTCATTTCATTTGTTGCATAATGTGTCCAATTAAGTTCTTGAGCTGCACGTGATATTTAGTTTTCGATTTTTAAATCAACAATACCCAACTGGATGGTGAAAAAATCTGTGAATGAAGAGGCATTCAAGTCATTGCAAAAATTATGCCAGTTTTATGAGTTAGAAGAAGTAGACAAGCTACGGTTGGAATTAAAGATCTTCTATTCCTCATTTCCTGGCCTGCCACAGAACACTGCAGCTACAATGCTCAACCTGATGAAAGAAAACAATGTCCAGGAGATATTGCCACTTATGCTTGAACTCTTAACAATTTATGCCACCCTCTTAACCCATCTCACAACTGGCAGAACAGTGGAAAGGACCTTCTCCAAACTCAAGCTGGTGAAGACAAAGCTACACAGCCTGTTCAGTGAGGAGAGGTTATCTGATCTTTTGTTGCTAGCAGTTGAAAAGGATATCACAATCAACAACAGTGAAGTTATCAGCATATTCAAAGAAATGGCACACAGAAGGGATCTCTTATAAATATAAAATGATAAGGTCTGGTTGTTAGCCAAGTGTATTGATCATACAGATTGATTTTCTTCCAGTCATTTATGTAAAAGTAATAATTATAATGTTTCTTTTGTTAAATTTCCTAGTTCTACTGGTAGTCAGTACTGTAGATTTTATGTTCATATAAAACATTAGCCCACTGGTACCTATGATATCAGTCATGTTTATCTTTCTTGAATTATTAATGACTAGTTTAGATAAATTTGAAAGAATATTGAGCCGGTATATATTTAGCCTCATTCATTTCTATATTTTTGCCCTTTTTTTCACTTGAGCACCTGCCCTGAAAAAGTTCTCTGCACATCCCTGCTGTCTTATAAAAGATGCCCCACAAGGGATTGTAAATACAGTGGACCCCTCCATATTCGCATTCTCGACATTCGCGGACTCACATATTCACGGATTTCTCTGTGGACCATACCTACCCATTATTCGCAGGAAATTCGTGCATTCGCGGTACTTGTCTATGAGAAATGCTATCCACAAATTACTGTATTTTCATATCAACCTCATGAATGCACTTTTTGAGATAAAATTATCAAAAATCAGGTAAAAGCAGTTTTCGTGGGTTTTTCTTGAGTTTGAACTAATAAAATAGGCAGTTTTAAGCATTTTTATAGAGGTTTTAAGTGTTCACAGATTCTAGCTATATGTGGGAGGGTCTGGTACATATCCCCCCGCAAATACGTGGGAATCCACTGTAGTAGTCTTTTTCAATAGTGTCTTGTGGGAGGTAGGGAGAATTTTATATAATTTTGTTTCTTACACTATGTGCATTTGCATATCTTCCTCTTTCCACTGATGTGTTTTTTTTTAAATTGTTCATCCTCAAAATTTCCCCAACCTGGGGTGCTGCATTTTTGTTTAGCCTGGCTCTTAAGGGTTAAAATACAAGGAGAACAGTATTAGAGTAGTAATGCATTGCATACCCACTCGAACCTCTGAAGCTCCAGTTGCATGACATCCTCTGGGAGGCTATTCCACAGTCCAACATTGTGAGGAATGTGAGGAATAAAGGACCTCTGCAATGGAGAAGTTTGACAGCGAGGCACATTTACTGTTTATTGGTGCTGCTGTCAAGCGAATCTGGTTGCTCTCAGCAGGTACAAGGGATCAGGGATCAATTGTGAATCTGAAAGATTTGTTGACATACAACTTATAAAAAAATGACAAACAAGAGACCATCCGTTGAATGACCAAGTCACAATTGCTACTACAGTTGACCCTCACCTATTCGCGGTTCAGGATTTGTGTCCTCGCCTATCTGTGGATTTTTCTGTGGAACTTAGCATCGCATCAAGAAATATTCACTAATTGCTGTATTTTCATGGTGTTTTCATGACTAAACTCATTATAGATAAAAAATTATTTATCAATTTTCAAATAGTATCAATATTAAAGCAAACACAGCACACTACGTTTAAATAAAATGTATTTATTTTTCATTGTATTATTAAATATTAAGGCAATGTATGCAACACTACATGCACTAACTTCCCAGTGTTTCCTCATTACTGTACACAAAGAAAAAAGTATGAGAAAATGGATGTATGTACTTGAAAATATGAGTAACTGATATTAATAATTTAAGGTATATATATGCTGTGCAGGATGATGGATGATAGTTTAAGGTATGAGAGAAAATGGATATACAGGCAGTCCCCAGTTTATGGCAGTTACAGCTTACGACATTCCAAGGTTACGACACCTTTCTATTATATTCACCAAAAATTATTTCCAAGTTTAAGATGCATGTTCCAGGGTTATGACCCCAATCTGATAGAAGAAATACGACTCCAAAAAGGCAATACAATCAACATCTGAGGTTTTTAATATGAAAAAGGCAATAAAAATGCAGTTTACATAGTTTTCAATACATCCAAAGCAATAAAAGTAAGGTTTTTTGACGATGTTCTGGCTTATGACACGTCTCATGAATGGAACCCCTGTACTTGAAAATAGTGGTAACTTGAATAGCTTTCAACCTTACCTGTAAGCTATATATTTTTAAAGGTAATGTTTTAAGATGTCTTTGAAATAATATCAAAGTGCTTTAGATGATCGTTTAAAGTATATTCTGTGTAGGATGATAGTTTAAGGTATACATTTGGTGTCTGAACTATAATATATAAGATGTTATACAAATTTTTTAGGGGGGTCTGGTTTTTTAACTATTTAAATAGCCAGTTATAAGCATTTTTAGAGGGCAATGTCAAGTATTCTTGGATTTTAGCTATTCAAAGGTGATTGTGGTCCCTATCCCCTGCAAACACCAGGGGAGGAGGGTGGGTTGACTGTATTTGGAAACAGAAACCTACAGATTTAAAAAGAGTGAAATCTGTGGCAGAAGCAGACATCCACACCAGAGAACAGTATGTATTCTAATAAAGTACACATACATGACCTAAAACTGGTTGCACTGATTTTATCACTGCTATAAATATTTGAGGCCTTACGAACAATACCTATTTGTTGTCAGGCATTTGCTAAAACTTTCATTAAAGGTTTTTCAAAAGTTAGTTATGTTAAAATTTACACTTACAACAGTTAAAAGCTTCAGACTCGTTCAGCAAAGTTCGATCCACCTGAAGGGGAAGAGTGGGTGGGAAATCTGTAGATCTACTAATCAATAGTGTTTTCATTTTACTGGAGTTCAGCCTCATAACCTATGGACTACACCATTCACTGATCCAGTCCATGTCCCGACAGAGGCTGAGGACAGCTTCATTTCTTATAAGTGGAAACTTAACTACACCCACAAGTCCTACCTGTAAGGAAATCTTGAAGTAATCCTAAAACATATCCATCCACTCCAAGATTCTGAAGTTTATGTCTGAAGTTCATGAATAAGTGCCTTGTGATTTACTATGTACTATATTGAAAACAGCACTGAACTCTTATTTGATCAAGCCATGACTAGTAATTTGTCCTAAATCTGATGACCTTTCTAGGGACATATCCTATTACAATAGCCATCAGTATTTCATTTAACTTCTTAGGATCAAGATCTAATGTAGCATTTGAAATATTCAGTGCCTGACAAGCTTCAATACGTAATGCGATCCCAACTGGCTCTGGATTTTAAAAGGGTTGTTTTTACAATGGTGGCATTAGGAATATACCTATTGAGACGTACGTCCCTCTCAACCCTTAAACGCCGAGCAGGTATTTCCGAAAGTGTATCCCGTATGCCGGCAGCGTTCGCGAGTGAGCGCCAAAGCGGAAAAAAAGTTTTTTTCAAAAAATCACAGTGTGCTTAATTTCCAAGATAAGAGTTCATTTTTGGCTAATTTTTTTGTAATTGCCTGAAGTTTAGTATGCAACCATCAGAAATGAAAAGAAAATATCATTATCATATATAAATATTGGAAAATATATGAGCGAAAAAAAATTTCATATATAATTGTATACAAATCGCGCTGTGAGCAAAATGGTTAAAGCTAATGAATCAATTATTTTTTTGTTGTATTGTACACTAAATTGCGACGATTTTGGTATATAACAAACAGATAAAAGCTACAACCATGGGTTGTTTTTAATTGTATTCTACATGAAATTGTGCAAATTTTCATATATAAAACTTTATGTAACGGCTAATATAAAATGGTGCAAACATTACGACAATTGGACAAAAGAAATTCTGATTTTTTCAGAGGAGTTACCGCGCGGCCATAAGGAAAAACTTTTTTTCATAAATTCACCATAAATCAAAATATTGTGCTAGAGATTTCCAATTTGTTGCAAAATAAAGGTAAATGATTAAATATTCCTAAAATGTAATAGTTTTAGCTTACAATTGCATTTTTTTACCATTTCGTTCGAGTCAAAGTTGACCGAAGGTTAAAATTTTGGCACTTATTGTTATTTATATGAAAATATTTCAAAACTGATAACAGCTACAACCATGGGTTGTTTTTGTTGTATTCTACATGAAATTGTGCACATTTTCATATATAACACTTTATGTAACGGCTAATATAAAATGGTCCAAACATTACGACAATCGGACGAAAAAATTTCTGATTTTTTCGGAAGAGTTTCCGCGCAGATGTAAGGAAAAAGTTTTTTTCATAATTTCACCATAAATCGAAATATTGTGCTAGAGAGTTCCAATTTGTTCCAAAATAAAGGTAAATTATTGAATATTACTAGAATGTAAGATTTTTAGCTTACAATTGCGTTTTTCGACCATTTCGGTCAAGTCAAAGTTGACCAAAGGTTGATATTTTGGCACTAATCATTATTTATATGAAAATATTTCAAAATTGATAAAAGCTACAACCATGAGTTGTTTAATGTTGTATTCTACATGAAATTGCGCACATTTTCATATATAAAATTTTATGCATAGGCTAATATAAAACGGTGCAAACATTATGACAATTGGACGAAAAATATTCTGATTTTTTCGTCAGTTACCGCGCGGACGTAGGAAAAAGTTTTTTTCATAAATTCACCATAAATCAAAATATTGTGCTAGAGACTTCCAATTTGTCGCAAAATAAAGGTAAATGATTGAGTATTACTAAAATGTAAGAGTTTTAGCTTACAATTGTGGTTTTCGACCATTTTGGTCAAGTCAAAGTTGATCGAAGGTTGAAATTTTGGCACTTATTGTTATTCATATGAAAATATTTCAAAACTGATAAAAGCTACAACCATGGGTTGTTTTTTTGTTGTATTCTACATGAAATTGCACAAATTTCCACATATAAAACTCTATGTAACGGCTAATATAAAATGGTGCAAAATTTATGTCAAAGTGACGAAATAATTTTTGAGATGTGTTGCTGATGCTTTTTATTACGAGAAGAAAGAAATTCGCACTTGCATGCCTGGATAACGATTATAAACAAAACAACAGCGTGATCCGTGAACTCCCAGCATCCCTCCAGGTGCGTGATTCAAAAGTTTTCGCCAAGTAGGCCTATAACTATTTTTCCGTGAATTTAAAAAAAAACTTTTTTGTGTCGACGTTTCGTACGTCAATTCGGCACCCAACAGACAATTTTCGTCGACGTTTAAGGGTTAATGGTGCAATGATCATAAGTGCCCATACAATATATTCACAAACCTTGGACTAGACAACAGCTGGAGAATCTGTGACTAAGAGGTCTAATCTACAACCTGAAATGTGGGTGGGTTCCTCAATTAGCAGGAAAAAATTGGAGAATACACAGAACTCAAGAGCAGACTGGTTATGTTGATCTGTGGAATTTGAATTTAGCTACTCACTGTGCTTTGCATGACAGTTGCCACAAATAATGAATGAAGCTTCTGATTCCTGTGACTGAGCCACACTAATCCTATCCAAGTGACAGTCATATATAGAATTGTCAATAGTATTTGGATTCCAGTAAAACAGCAAATGTGTATGCATTGTGAAACTTACTGAATATTTTAAAACAAAGAACTTCATGGCAACTACACTCCAAGACTTAATGTAGTACACAGTCAAACCTTGCACATGTAAGATGTTATTTTGATAAATAAAGTGAGGGCCATCAAACCATGGGATTAAAAGCTCAACCTTTAACTTGCTCTATCTACAAGTCTTAGATAGAAACATTAAATTGTAGTTATGGGCACAATTCTGGAGATCAAGAAAATCTGACTTTAAGCCCTGAATATTTGAGTAAAGTAGTCTGCAATTTTTCTTACTGTAAATGAGGAACAGGCCTGTGGTTCAGCTCAATATCTCCCAAAACAAATAAAAATTCACAACATAAAATCAATATCAACACTAATACATAAATCAACTCATAACAACAAAACTTTACATTACCGTATCTACAAAAATTCTGTTGAAAGTATAAATAAACATGTCAGTATCATTGAAAAGTGCTGGAAGCAAATGGTCAACAAGGTGGAGCTGGCACACCTTGTAAGGCAAATGAAATCTGCCAGGTTTGCTACAACTGGGGGAGGACAGTCTGGTTGGATTTAGAAATAAAACGGTCAGTAGGAACGGATAGGTATAGATGAGGGCAGTTTCGTGAAAATCCACCAAGTAACTTTTGCTCTCTCACCACCCTATCCTACAAACTTTTTGAAAAAAACAAGAAAGCGTTGTATCATAAGTCTTCTTAAGATCAAAGAAAACAGTGATATGATGCTGTTTGTTAGCAAAAGCTTCATATGCTGAAGATTCTATTGAACCAATACATCAGTTGTGGAGTGCATACTACTTTAAAAAACACACTTGGCCAGGTGACAAGTATTTACCATGCTCCAAGTACATCAAATGTGTGTTCATCAGTTTTTCCATGATCTTACAGAGACATGACATCAGTGCAATGGGATAATAATTCTCTGTCTTGCATAGGCATTTCCCTGGTTTCATGAATTCCATGTTCTCAGAAAATTCTGTTATATAAAAAACCTTGTACGTATTTTGGGGGGCATATGTTATATCATCCAGTGCATGAGCTGATTCATTATATTTACTGAAGGTTGATTCAAATTCTCTCATAGTAAAAGATACATTGTATTGTTCATTCCTTGATGCATTAAAATCTATTTCGACCTGTTCCATTAGCCTTCTTTGAGCTGAATAGGGTCTGTTATAATTTTTCTTTGCAACATTAGCAAAAGGATTAGCAAACTCATTGCCACTAACTGAGGATCTGCTACTTCACTTCCACTGATCTTGAAAACTGGAGGTTGACAAGAAGTAAATTTGCCTGCTAATTTTTTAACTTTTTAATTTCCATGCAGAAGTGAGCTCTTGCTTTTTTAAATTCAATACAGTAATACGTACTCACATTTTCATCTGTGACATATGATGAAAGCTGATCTCATAGTTCTAAGAGTTTCCTGGCATTCACAAGTCCATCAGGTGGCTGGTCGGCAGATAAATATACCTGAGGCCCTAGGTATTGATTGAAGATCGGCTGAAAATATAATTGTAAGTATTGAAAAAATCAAGGGCATGATCTCCAGAGGGAAGTCATCAGCTGAATAATTCATTAAGCTGTGTTCTTGGAATGCTATCCAGTCTGCTTCACAAATGTTCCATTTAGGTAACCTTGAACATTGAGGATTTGAAGCTACATTCATTACTATTGGAAAATGTTCACTGATAAATTGATCATTCATCACTCCAACTGAAATTGATAAGGCAGTCATCAATACATATTGAGACTAAGTTAATTGCTGACATTGTGCCCATTCGAACATGAAAATATGTAGACTCCTGAGTTGAGGATTCCAACATTTTCACTTTCTATGATGGAGCACAGACAATTTCCTCTTTAATTGGTAATGATATCACCCCAAAGAGTGTTTCTACTATTCATATCTCCCATAATAACAAAGGATGTGATAGCTGTTGGATAACAGATTCAAATTCATCAGTGGGAAAGGCTTCACTAGGTGGTAGACAGAGCGCATACCATAGATTTTCTTTGTAAATGGATCAGCAGACCTATCACTTGCAGAGTAATGGATACTAATAGGATTTTGTGGGGTGTCATTACGAATATAGTATAACGCTACACCACCATGTTTCCTCTATTTACGTTATAAGGGGAAAGATGGTATGTATACTCTTGTAGGCTTGGACCTATCAAAGTCTCCGGCAAATCTGTACATACAGGAGACACGTCTGATAAGAGAACCTTAGTTCTTCCCATTTTGCTCTTAACCCCTGACAGTTCCACTGGAGAAGTTGAATGAATTTTATTTAGACTTTGAAGCCATTAAACTGAAGCCCCTTTCCAGTGATTTCACTCGACTACCTTGCTCTTGCTTTTTTCAGGATGGAGACCGATTGCTGATGGCTACCTTCCTTCTTCATGTCGATGATCATTGTGCTGCTTCCATGGAGGCGGAGACTGCCACAGATGGCAAAGCCAGAATTCGGTGAGTTATGGCTCCATAAATAGCTGATTTTATGGCACTAGACAGGCGCCATAAAACCGGATTGCTATTGACCGAGTCCGCAAATAACCAGGGACTGCTTGTACATATCATAAGAGGTTTCAAAAATACCTGGTCCTATATCAAACATTTCTGGTCAATCTCCCTTTGTTCTATGCTGGAGCATAGGGATCCAGTGTAATTACAGTGGTACCTCGAGATACGAAATTAATCCGTTCCGAGGAGGCCTTCTTCGTATAATGAGTTTTTCGTATCTTGGAACACATTTTACATGTAAAATGGCTAATCCGTTCCAAGCCCTCCAAAAACACCCCATTAAATTTCATAATAAAGCTAAATTGACCTATAAACAATGAAATACTACAACAATTTGGACCATTCAATACCTAAATTAAGAATAAAAATCCAAAACCTGTAAATAAAGTGTATATTAGTGTACAAGAAATATTATTACTGTAACGTAAAATGTGGAAGCTTACCTTTCGAGTGAGGCTATCTCCGATAGTGGCGGCAGAGGAGGAGGAGGACAAACGGCAGATAACGTACGTACGTACGTTCACTTAACTTTACGAAAACACATAAAAAATTTAAGGAAAACCATAAAAATGTTATTGTTATAATACAATTAAGTTTGTTCATACTTACCTGGCAGATATATATATAGCTGTATTCTCCGAAGTCCGACAGAATTTCAAAACTCGCGGCACACGCAGTGGGCGGCCAGGTGGTAGTACCCATTCCCGCCGCTGGGAGGCGGATATCAGGAACCATTCCCATTTTCTATTCATATTTTATCAGTGCCACTGTCTCCTGAGGGGAGGTGGGTGGGCACTTAATTATATATATCTGCCAGGTAAGTATGAACAAACTTAATTGTATTATAACAATAACATTTTGTTCATGAAACTTACTTGGCAGATATATATATAGCTGAATCCCACCTTCGGATGGTGGGAAGAGACAGAATATGACATTGTTATGATACAATAAAGTTTCATACATACTTACCTGGCAGATATATACATAGCTATCGACTCCGTCGTTCCCGACAGAATTTCAAATTTCGCGGCACTCGCTACAGGTAGGTCAGGTGATCTACCGCCCTGCTCTGGGTGGCAGGACTAGGAACTATTCCCGTTTTCTAATCAGATTCTCTCTTCCACCTGTCTCCTGCGGGGAGGCTGGGTGGGTCTTCAATTGTATATATCTGCCAGGTAAGTATGTATGAAACTTTATTGTATCATAACAATGTCATTTTCATACATTCAACTTACCTGTCAGATATATACATAGCTGATTGACACCCTTTGGTGGAGGGCAAGAGACAGCTAACTAACTGACTAGACAGGTAAACAACATATGTTGTAGGTATAAATAAACCTTAGTTCCTACCTTCTTAGATGGAAGACTTCGTGGCTACTGCCCAGGAGTCTGCTTCATCTCAAGAGCCTTAGCGAGATAGTGATCTGTGGCCAAGAGTTCTTGTGGATCTGTCGATGGGGTCTCTTCCACTTACTCGACAGAACCTAACTGGCGTTTGTCAATGGGAGCACATCCGCTTATATGACAACACGCATTTATTTAAGGAGCACACAACCAATCCCGATCACCCGATCCTAACCCGTGCTAGTTCTAAGATTGCCTAGAGTTATCCCCAAACTCTTAGCAAACAACCACAAACTCGAAACTCATACATACAAAAACAAAAATTTTGTACCCCTCTAAAAGTCAGATGTCACTCGATTTTCAAATGAAGCGAAGTGAAGGCCGCTTGTGCGACAACTGACACTCCCATTACCGAAAACACGAGAACACATCCGACAAGAGGGTTACGTACACAGTTTAAGGATTGGTGCTTTCTCCTTTACCCAGAACCGTCTGTGCTGACACAAACGGACCTAAAGAAAAACATTTCTCGTACGTAACTCGCACGTCTTTTAAATAATGGGATGCAAACACAGAGTTGCATCTCCAATAAGTTGCGTCCAATATGTTTTTGAGTGACATATTTCTTTGGAACGCCACAGAGGTTGCGATTGCCCTAACTTCGTGTGCTCTCACTCTTAAAAGATTAAAAGAATCATCTGAACAATTCTTATGAGCTTCCACAATGACACTTCTAACAAAGAAGGCTAAGGCGTTCTTGGACATTGCTCTCTTGGGGTCTTTTACTGAGCACCAAAGACCTCTTTGCGAACCCCCCAACTGCTTCTTCTTGTCCAGATAAAATTTTAGAGCTCTAACTGGGCAAAGGGATCTTTCTGCCTCTCTGCCCACCAAACTAGACAGTCCTTTCACTTCGAAGCTCCTGGGCCAGGGATTCGAAGGGTTTTCGTTTTTGGCAAGAAAGAGAGACTGAAATGAACAAATTGCAGAGTCTCCTTTGAAGCCAACTCTTGATTCAAGGGCGTGCAATTCACTGACCCTTTTTGCCGTTGCAAGAGACATCAGAAACAAACACTTTCTAGTAATGTTACGAAAAGAAGCAGTGTGTAGTGGTTCGAATTCTTCTGAGGATAGAAATTTAAGCACCACATCTAAGTTCCAGCTTGGAACCTTAGGTTCAAGTGACTTTGAAGTTTCGAAGGAACGAATGAGGTTGTGCAAATCCTTATCATTCGTTAGATCTAATCCCTTGTTTCTAAAGACTGCTGACAACATACTCCTGTACCCCTTAATAGTCGGTACCGAGAGATGCGACTTTTGTCTAAGAAACAGAAGGAAATCCGCAATTTCGGTCAGAGGTACTGGAAGAGGCAGCTTCTTCGACCTGCACCAGTTTCTGAAAACTTCCCACTTCGATTGGTACACTCGCCTAGTAGATGATCTGGCGGGGCTCTAGCAATTGCGCTTGCTGCCTGGCGAGAAAACCCTCTCGCTCTGACAAGTCTTTCGATAGTCGAAAGGCAGTCAGAGCAAGAGCGGGTAGATTTTGATGGTACCTCTCGAAGTGGGGTTGTTTGGAAGAGATCTGGGGAAGTCCACCGTCCACTCCATCACCTCTGTGAACCAAATTTGAGCTGGCCAATACGGAGCAATCAGAGTCATTTTGGTTCCTTCGGATGCCACGAATTTTCTGACTACTTCCCCCAGTATCTTGAACGGGGGAAAAGCGTAAACGTCTATCCCTGACCAGTCCAGGAGGAAGGCGTCTGTTGCATAAGCCCGGGGATCTTCCACCAGGGCACAAAACGTGTCTATCCTTTTGGAGAGGAATGTGGCGAAGAGATCTATTTGAGGCTTCCCCCAAAGGAGCCAAAGGCTCTGACAGACTTCTGAGTGGAGTGTCCATTCTGTGGGAAGGACCTGGAACCTCCTGCTCAATCTGTCCGCTCTCACATTCCTCTCCCCTTGGACAAACCTTGTTAGAAGAACTACCTTCCTTTGGTTCGCCCAAATCAAAAGATCTCTTGCTAGCTCGTACAGAGCGAAAGAGTGCGTCCCTCCTTGTTTCTTGACATAAGCCAGAGCTGTCGTATTGTCTGAGTTTATCTGTACGACTTTGCCTCTGACTATGTGTTCGAAGCTCTTTAGCGCCAGGTGAATTGCTAAGAGCTCCTTGCAATTTATGTGCCATGACACCTGTTCTGCAGACCAGGTGCCTGACACTTCTTTGGATCCCAATGTTGCCCCCCAGCCCGACTCCGAGGCGTCTGAAAACAATGTCAGGCTTGGGTTCCGTACTTGCAGGGACACTCCTTTGTTTTCCTTTAATGGAATCAACCACCACTTCAAATGATGTTTTATTTCTTCCGAGATTGGAAACGTGTCCGAGAGCTGTCCTGTCTTCCAACTCCAACTTCTTCTCAGGAAGAACTGAAGCGGTCGAAGATGTAATCTTCCTAGGAGAAAGAACTGTTCGAGCGAGGAAAGGGTTCCCAGAAGGCTCAGCCATTCCCTCGCTGAAGTGCGCTCTTTCCCTAGAAAGTTCGATACTGTGGCACAGCCTTTCTTTATTCTCTCTTGAGATGGAAAAACTCGAAAACCCCGAGAATCCATCTGAATCCCCAGATAAACCACGTTCTGGCTGGGGATCATCTGAGACTTCTCGAGGTTCACGATCAATCCCAATGATTTTGTCAATTCCAGTGTTGTTGACAGGTCCTCCAAACACTGCTTTTGAGACCTGGCTCTGATGAGCCAGTCGTCCAGGTACAGGGAGACGTTTATCCCTTTCAAATGTAAGTGTCTTGCTACATTTTTCATCACGTCCGTGAAGACTTGAGGAGCCGTGGACAGGCCGAAACACAGGGCCCTGAACTGATAGATTCTTCCTTCGAACACAAATCGAAGGTACTTCCTCGACGAATGGTGGATCGGGATGTGGAAGTATGCGTCCTGAAGGTCTAGGGACGCCATCCAATCCCCTTGCCGCAGTGCTGCAAGGACTGAAGCAGACGTTTCCATGCTGAACTTCTGTTGTTCGACGAATTTGTTCAGCGCACTTACGTCCAGTACCGGTCTCCATCCCCCCGAGGCTTTGCTACAAGAAACAAGCGATTGTAAAACCCGGGGAGTTGCAATCCAGCACTAGCTCTATCGCTCTTTTGTCCCACATCTGTTCCACCATTTGACGAAGAGTATCCATCAGAACAGGGTCCCTGTATCTGGCGGACAATTCCCTCGGTGATGTTGTCAAGGGAGGAATGTCCTTGAATGGGATGCGATACCCCTTCTTGATGATCGACATCGTCCAAGGATTCGCTCCTATGTCTTCCCAGGCTTTCGCAAAAGAATGTAACCTGGCTCCTACGGGTGTCTGGAGGACAGAATTCTCACTTCCCTTTCTTAAAGGGATGGAAGGAAGACCTGCCCCTCTTTTCGGTTGACTTCCTTCTGGCGATCGATCTAGTTGGAAGACCTCCTCGAAAGGGCTGCTGCTGAGCTGGGCGAGCCACTTTCTTTCCTCACTAGCCACAGGCCTATTCTTCCTTGAGATTGTCTAAGGAGAATCCTGGGTGGCCTTTTCAGTCAGAGAATGCGCGATATCCTTCACCAACTGCGAGGGAAAAAGGTGTTCTGAGAGAGGCGCAAACAATAAGGCGGCTCTCTGCGAAGGAGAGACGGCCTTCGTGAGGAAAGCACTGTGAACCGCCCTCTTCTTTAAAACTCCTGCACCAAAGAGGGAGCATACCTCAGCCGATCCATCCTGAACAGCCTTATCAATGCAGGCGAGGATGCTATTTAGGGTTTCTGGGTCGAGTTGTTCCTTTTCCTGAGATTTCTTGGCCAGAACCCCAAGGGACCAATCTAAGAAGTTAAAAACTTCTAAAGTGTGAAAAAGTCCCTTGAGGAGGTGGTCCGTTTTCCGAAAGCCCCCATGTTACCTTCGCTGCATTCAAGGCGTGCCTTCTCGACGAATCCACCAAACTCGAGAAGTCTGACTCAGCTGAAACGGACAGAGACAATCCCATATTCTCTCCCGTTTCGTACCAAATGCCTCTCCTCCCTGTAAGTTTAGCGGGAGGCATACAAAAGACCGTCCTTCCTAACTCCTTCTTCTTCTTGAACCAGGAGTCAAGAGATTGAAGAGCCCTCCTCATAGATATAGCAGGCTTCATTTTAAGGAAAGAGGAAGACTTGTGTGTTTTCGTGCTCGAAAACAGAGAGCGTGGAGAAGGAGGAGCAGCTGGCGTCAAAGAGTCTCCATATTCTCCAATAGAAGGGACGAAAGAACTTTGTAATTAGAAGATCCTTCCTTCATTTCGTCCTCCGAGGCATCTTCTGGGTTGATAGGCTCGGAGGAAGAGGCTCCCTTCTTTACTTCTGACTCTTCTCTTACTCTCTTACGAGTGTCAGGCTCTTCATAACGAGGAATGCGCCTGGTGTACAGCAGGAGTATCTCGCCTGGGAGGAGTAACGTGTTTGGAATACTCCTGGCGCTTGGCAGGCGCAGAGCGCCTCGAATACTCCTGGCTTCTAGTAGGCGCATCTTGTTCAGAATACTCCTGGCGCGTGGGTGGGAGATATTAGTTCAGAATACTCCTGGCGCCTGGGAGGAGTATAAGCTTCGGAATACTCCTGGCGCCTGGGAGGAGTATTAAGTCCAGAATACTCCTGGCGCCTGGGAGGAGTATAAGCTTCGGAATACTCCTGGCGCCTGGGAGGAGTATTAAGTTCAGAATACTCCTGGCGCCTGGGAGGAGTATCTAGGCCCGACGACTCCTGGCGCCTGGTAGGAGCACGTCGTTCCAAATACTCCTGATCCTTAGAATGCGTCTGATGTTTAGTAGGAGTATTGATTCGGTAGGGGCGCTTTCCGTCTCACAAGCGCTCTACTCCTAACAGGATCTTCCTCTTCAGCTAACTCTTGGCGCTTGATTGAAGATCTTGAATGTTGTACTGGCTCTTTGCGCCTACTCGGAGCCTGGCTCCTGGTTGGCGCCCTACTCTTGACAGGAGTAACTTCCTTTCTTACTTCTCTCCTGTCTAACGCATTGCTCCCCCAGAGATGGCCGCTTGTGCGACAACTCCCCTGAAGGGTGCGTCGCGCCCGACAGGAGATCGGTATTTAGATCTTTTAATAGGAAGCCTATCATCCTTCTTACGAGTAGGCTCCTTATAAAAGAGTTTCCTACTAACGAGGCTAATTGCTCTTGCATATTCATTAATATTCTCCTGGTTGAGGAGTCTTTCGAATCAGGAGAGGGAGATCTGGAAGGCGCTCTAGGATCCCTTCCAGACTCAGAGTCTGAATGTATTCTCGCCTTCTTTATTACCGAAGGCGCTCCTTCTTCAGAGAAGCGCTTGGGACTCGAATTGAGTTCATGCTCTTTCATACTCCTCTTCAGCGGACGGGAAAGTTTCGACTCCTTCCATCCTCTTCTCGGAGAAGGCGAACTAGACGACGAAAAGCACTCTCGAAGGACGCTTTTCCTATAGCGGTCCTTGGCATTATTTGATATGCTCGATTCTGCCGAAGGGACGCCTGATCGTTGGGGATTCTCCACAACCCCCGTACGGCTTTCGACTTTCCTTCTCCTCCGGGCCAGGGAGCTTGGAAGAGGTCTAGGCCTGGGAGCGTCGCAGAGACGACCAGACGCCCCCTCCACTACACTGGGGACACTAATATCACTAGCGAAACCACATTCACTTTCCTTACCTTCCAATGCTGCGACTTTTTCCTGCATTTTCTGAAGGGAAGCTCTAAGTTCTGCTATTTCCGAAGCAGAACTAGAAGGATTAGCAATTTGTGAACGGGCTGAAACAGAATGGGCATGATTATCAGAGGAAGAAGCTACAGAACTAGATAGTAAATCATGAGAAGCAGACATTCTGCGGGTTTTATAAGCCGCCTTCCTCTCTCTATCTTTCTCTAACTTCTTCAAGTAAGAAGTTAGATTCTTCCACTCTTGTGCACTCAATTTCTCACACTCGTTACACGTATTCTCAATCGAGCATTCAACCATTCTACACCCACTACAAGTAGTGTGAGGATCTACCGAAGCTTTCGGAATCCTCACCTTACAGCCCTCATTCACACACACTCTGAAACTAACACTAGAGTCAGACATATTCACGAATTCCAAAAACCAAGTCCAAAAAACAGTCCACGATAGCGAATGCCAAACAACGATCCAAGTACGTCACCAAATATCAGCGAGAGATGATCAAAAGCTTTGCGAAAAACGAATTCTAGTCAGGAGGAAGTAACAACAATGTTGATACCGCCGGCGACAGAGAGAATCTGATTAGAAAACGGGAATAGTTCCTAGTCCTGCCACCCAGAGCAGGGCGGTAGATCACCTGACCTACCTGTAGCGAGTGCCGCGAAATTTGAAATTCTGTCGGGAACGACGGAGTCGATAGCTATGTATATATCTGACAGGTAAGTTGAATGTATGAAAAGGATTTGTAGGAAACTTAAATTAAGTAGATGATATACACCTTGGTTCCTCACCTGTTAGCAAAGTAGACTCTGTGATTACTGTCACTTCAGCCTGCTTGTGCTTAATCAGAGTTGCCAGCCAGGTGGAGACCTGTAGTGCTGGTGCGTTCTGGATGCTCTGTCAACGGGGACGTGACCTCAATGTGACAAGAGCATAGAGCCATACAAATGAGGGCAACGAAGCAACTGACCACCACCTGACCAACTATCCAAGACCCCCTGAACACTAAGCTAAGAGATGGGAGGTCTTCACCAAAGCCTCACCACAACCAAAAAACACAACAACTAAAACCTAACCTAAACCTAACTAAAGGATAGGGAGAGAGCTACCTTCAGCCCCCAAGACTGTGTCTGCAGAAACGTATGGCCCAAGAGAACAACAGTCCTCGTATATCGTTCTCACATCTCTCAAGTAGTGTGAGGGCGAATACTGAATTGCTCCTCCCAAAAGGTGGCGTCAAGGATGTCCTTGAATCGACATGTTCCTTTGGAAGGCAAGCGAGGTTGCGACAGCTCTGACCTCGTGAGCTTTCACTCGCAAGAGGCTCAAAATCGATCTGTGTGGAAGACGAATGAGCCTCTTTAATGACGTCCCTCAGAAGAACGCCAAAGCGTTCTTGGATAATGGTATATCGGGTCGTTTAACCGAACACCAGAGATTATCTGAGGGACCTCGTACTTCTTTAGTCTTGTGGACATAAAACTTTAGAGCCCTGACAGGGCACAGGACTCTCTCAGGTTCTGGCCCACAAGGCTTGTCATACCCTTGATTTCAAAGCTCCTTGGCCAAGGGTTCGACGGGTTTTCATTCTTTGCTAAGAAAGTGGGACTCAAAGAGCAGACAGCATTGTCCCCTTTGAAGCCCACTCTCTTACAAATGGCCTGAATTTCGCTAACTCTCTTCGCCGTCGCCAGAGCAGTTAGGAAAAGAGCCTTGTTAGTCAAGTTCCTAAGAGACGCTTCATGTAGAGGTTCGAAAGGACTCGACATTAAAAGTCTAAGGACTAAATCAAGTTCCAAGAAGGAGGCCTCGCCTGAGGTATCTTGGATGTCTCAAATGATCTCAGGAGATCGTGAAGATCCCTGTTATCAGACAGGTCAAGTCCTCTGTGTCGGAAGACTGCCGACAGCATACTCCTATATCCCTTGATGGTCGGGACAGCCAGCTTCTGTACATTTCTTAGAAATAGCAGGAAATCGGCTATCTGGCTCACAGAGGTAGTGGAAGAAGGAAATTCCCTCCTTTCTACACCATGCCCTGAGGAAGCCCACTTCGACTGGTAAACAGCTCTCGAGGACGTTCTCCTAGCATTGGCGATCGCCTTTGCAGCTGCTCTAGAAAAACCTCTCGCTCTGGCCAGCTTTTCGATAGTCTGAACGCAGTCAGACCCAGAGCGGAGAGGTTTCGGTGATATCTTGCGAAGTGGGGCTGTCTGAGTAGATCTTTCCTCCAGGGCAAGGTCCCTCGGAAAGGTCTATTGATGAATGACATTACCTCCGTGAACCATTCTTTCGCGGGCCACATCGGGGCGATCAGGGTCAACCTCGTCCCCTCCGATGCCGCGAACTTCCTTACTACTTTCCCCCATGATCTTGAATGGCGGGAAGGCATACAAGTCTAGGTTCGTCCAGTCCCAGAGCAGAGCGTCTATCGCGACTGCTCCCGGATCCAGCACAGGAGAGCAATAAAGAGGCAACCTCTTTGTTCTCGACGTCGCAAATAGGTAGACTAACGGACACCCCCACAGTCTCCAGAGCTCTCGATAGACGTCCTGGTGCAACGTCCATTCCGTCGGCAGGATCTGATCTTGTCGGCTGAGAAGGTCTGCTCTGACGTTCTGGACTCCTGCGATAAATCTCGTCAGGATCCTTATCCGTCTCGCATCTGCCCACAGCAGAATCTCCCTCGCTAAATAAAACAGAGGACGGGAGTGTGTACCTCCCTGCTTCTTTAGGTTACGCCAGGGTGTGGTGTTGTCCGAGTTGACTTGGACTACTTTCTCTGCAACCTTTTGTTGAAGAACTGTAGCGCCAGAAAAAACCGCCGCTAGTTCCTTTACATTGATGTGCCAGGACACCTGTTCCCCCCTCCAGGTGCCTGACACTTCTCCCCTCCCAGTGTTGCTCCCCCATCCCGACAGACCGGGCGTCGGAAAACAACACTAGGTCTGGGCTCAGAAGCTTTAGGGACAACCCCTCTCGAAACTTCCGAGGATCTAACCACCATCTTAGATGGTTCTTCACCGATTTGGTGATGAAAAGGGTCACATTCAGATCCTCTCTGACTCTCCATTCGTCTGCTAAGAAAAACTGGAGAGGTCTGAGGTGTAGTCTTCCCAGGGAAACAAACTTTT
Source organism: Macrobrachium nipponense (assembly GCF_015104395.2). NCBI lineage: Eukaryota > Metazoa > Arthropoda > Malacostraca > Decapoda > Palaemonidae > Macrobrachium > Macrobrachium nipponense. Next base: position 32,579,727 of record NC_087216.1, read on the forward strand.
CCAGCGAGGAATGTTCCCAGCAGACTCATCCATTCCCTCGCCGAGCAAGCTTCCTTCCCAGGAAGGCCGAAACTCTCTCTAAGCCTTGCAGCTGTCGTTCCTGGGACGGAAACGCTCGTAAAGCCACTGAATCCATCTGAATCCCAGATACACGTGGACTGTGTTGGGGTCAGATGCGACTTTTCGAGGTTGACCAGAATCCCAGGGGGACTTCGCCAAGGCCAACGTGAAGTGAAGGTCCTTCAGACACCTTTCTTCTGACGATGCTGATAAGCCAATCGTCGAGATACAGGGACACCCTTATTCCTGCAGAATGTAACCATCTCGCTACGTTTTTCATGAGCATGGTAAATACCATCGGAGCCGTGCTTAAACCGAAACAAAGGGCTCGGAATTGCCAAACTTTGTCCCTTAGCATAAACCTCAGAAACTTTCTTGAAAGAGGGTGGATAGGCACGTGAAAGTATGCGTCCTGTAGGTCCAAGGACACCATCCAGTCGCCCGGTCTTAAGGCTCCTAGAACCGACTGAGGTGTTTCCATCTTGAATTTTTTCTTTTCTACGAAAAGATTCAGGCCTGCTTACGTCCAAGACTGGACGCCACCACCCCGACGACTGCTTTGGTACCAGGAAAAGTCTGTTGTAGTATCCTGGTGACCCCAGGTCTAAGACCTGCTCCACCGCTCTTTTCACGATCATTTGATCCAAAAGATCTAAAAGAACCTGCTGTTCTCACCCCTTGATACGACGGGGAAAGATCTCTGGGAGTCGTAGAAAGAGGAGGAGGGTCCACAAAGGGGATCTTGTACCCCTGTTCCACTATCTTGAGGGACCAGCATCTGTATCTCTCTCTCTCCACGCACCCGCAAAGAACTTTAGCCTGGCTCCGACAGGCATCTGAAGGACTTTCTTCTCACTTAGAGGATTTAGGTTTGAAGGAACCTCTTCCTCTTGCAAGTCCTCTCCCTCGAGGAGCAGCTCTCGAGGGAGGAGCGCTACGAAAGGGTTTAACCTTCCTAGGAGGTCGTCCAGACGACGACGTGATAGGGACTGCGGGACGTCTAGAAGCTGGGGCCAAGACGATCCTGGTTAGCCTTCTCTTGTAGGCTCACTGCCAGGTCCCTTACCATAGCCTTGGGGTAAGAGATGGCTTTCGAAGAGTTGGCAAAGAGAAGCTCTGCTTTCTGCGATGCAGAAACAGACCTCGCTGTAAAATTGCATAAGAGCGCTCTCTTCTTGAGGAAAGCAGTGCCGAAAAATGAGACACTAACTCTTCCGAACCATCCCTGACGGCCTTGTCCATGCATGACAACACATTGGACAGCTCCCCCAGACTCAAATGAATCAGGACTCCTAGAAATTGAAGATCCAGGACTCCTAGGCACCAGTCTAGGAAGTTAAAGACTTCCAGAGTCTTTAACAGACCTTTCATGTGATGGTCGATCTCCGTTGGTGTCCATGAAATCTTAGCGGACGATAAAAGGGATCTCTTCTGGGCGTCTACCAGACTAGCAGTCCCCTTGGGAAGAAGACGGGATCTTAACTCCTACTTCAGATTTGGTCTCATACCAAATGCCGCCTTTCCCACTGAGTCTTGAAGGAGGAAGGGCGAAAGTCGACTTGCCCTGATCCTTCCGACGTTCATCCAGTCCTGCAATTTCTTGAATGCTCTCTTAGTGGACAAGGAAGTCTTCATCTCCACCACTTCCGAAACCTTGCTCGACTTCGAAGACGAAAACTGAGAGGGAGGAGACTTAGGAGCTGCAGGCTGGAACTTCTCACCAAACAAAGAACGTAAAAGACGAACCAGCACCTTGTAGTCGGAAACCGACGAAACTGACGGCTGTTCTTCCTCCACTGAGTCCGCCGGACTACTATGTTCTCCTTCCTCCCGAAGAGGCAAAGGAGATTGAACCTCTGGAGAGGGCGTGCGCCCAACGGGTCTAGCCTTCAACAAAGGCTTTCGAGGAAGACTAACATCAGCCTCTTCAAAAGCGACCGACCTTCTGTCGATCTTTAGAGCTCGAACCACGAAGAGCGTCCTGACCGCGCTGCTCGTCAAGAGAGGATACTCTTAGTCTCTCTCGAGGAGCGTCCTTACGTTTGACGCTCAAGCGTCCAGCTTTCGCTTTCAAAGCGTCCTTCTGAGCGCTCTCGAAAGCCTTCTCCACAGGCAAAGCGTCAAGCAAAGCATCCCAATGAGCATCTTCAAAAGCGTCCTGCCGAGCGTCTTCAAAAGCGTCCTCCAAGGCGTCCTGACGTGCGGGCGGAGACAGAGACGAACGAGGAGACAGAGAAGGAGACTGCCTCCTCCTCTTGACAGGCAGTCTAGCGTCCTTCCTTCGCTTAGGCTCAACTGCTGCTGGGCGAGTCTTCCGAGCCATTAAGGTCGACAACTGGTCTTGAAGCGACGCAAGAATACTCTTCGTAGGTGAAGAACCGAGAGGAGGTGAAGGGCTGCGCCTGCGAGAAGACGAGGGGCGGGGGGACGCCTTCCTTCTCTCAAAGGAACAGCAACCTGCCTCTCCGAGGCGCGAGAGAAGCGCTTCTTCAGCGTCGTCCTCGACGACGTCCTACCTCTCTTCTGAGGAGGAAACGCGGTCATACGACGCAGGCGAAGACCGCAACGAGAGCGGAGAGAGGGGACGTAAAGCGTCCTCCCTAGGAAAAGTCCTTTTCAACGGACGCGAGTCACTCCGAGCGCTCCACCCCTTGCGCGGGGAGGGGAGGGCGCCTCGGAGGACGAAAAAACAGTCCTTAAGGATGCGAGCCTGAGGCACGCTCCTTGGAAGCCTGGGAAGCAGCAAACAGGTCCTGCCGAAGGGACGCCAGATCGGTGGGGGAGCCCCCGTAACCCTCTTGCGGTTCTTTCGACATGCCCACTCCCTGAGGTCTGGGAGTCCGACCACGAGGTCTAGACCTAGAGGCATTATGGGGCCGATCTGACGCCCCCTCCACAACACTAGGGGCACGATCACACACTTTACTCGAGCCGTTTTCAAGGGCCAACACTTTGGACTCTAGTGCGTAATGACTCTAGAATCAGAGAAAGGGCATTACCTTCTCCAGACACAGAACTAGGGCCCTCAGGCACAACACAGGATAGGTGAAGCAAATTCTACTGGTGTTAAAATAGGCGAAATGTTACTTCCCTTACCTTTCGTAGAACGCTCTTAGAGGAAGACCTCCTGATCCTATCGCGCTCCAACTTACGCCGATAGGATTCATACACCTTCCATTCATCCTCAGTCAAACTTTTGCATTCAATGCAACGATCAACCAGCAAACAAACATGCCCCCTACACCCCATACATACTGTGTGTGGGGTCTACGATGATTTCGGTAGCCTCATCACCTTGCAATCACTCCTCACACACACTCTGAAGCTCACTGAACTTGATCCCGACATCATTCACGGTCCATGAGAAAAGCCAATCCAAAAATCCAAAACAGTCCACTACCGCGTATGCCAATCCAACAATCCAGTCAAAAACAAAAGTCAATCCAGATACTTATAAACGAGTCAAAATCCAAAAATCCTGGGCGGAGGTCTGTAAACAGGTGTTTTTACGACCGGCGACAGAAAAAAATATGAATAGAAAAATGGGAATGGTTCCTGATATCCGTCCTCCCAGGGCGGGAATGGGTACTACCACCCTGGCTTGCCCACTGCGTGTGCCGCGAGTTTTGAAATTCTGTCGGACTTCGGAGAATACAGCTATATATATATCTGCCAAGTAAGTTTCATGAACAAACTAAAATTTACGAAACACCTTAACAAAACTGTAACACTTAACTTACAAAAATCTAGAAATTACGTAAATTTTTTTTATTTTTTTTTTATTTTTAACTTTTTTACTTTTACGTAAGTTTTTTTTTTTTTTTTTTTTTTTTTTTTTTTTTTTACAGAATTTCAACTTCATCACCGCTTTCAACGTTCTGTTTTTCATCACTTGGTTTTCCTTTTGCTTTCACCTTTCTGTTTTTTATCACTTGGTTCTTCCTTTTTGCTTACTCCTGCTAATGCTGAAGGCCTCTTTAAAAAATAACGATCCAAGGAAGATTGCTTCTGCCTACTTTTCACAATGTTCCTGAAACGACTCAAGCAAACGTCATCGAACTGCGCAAGCATACGACCTGTGTGAGCCTTTTCGAGGTGTCTTTTTTCGATAAACAATTGCACTTTATGAAAAGCGCCTAGAATATCCTTAATTTCTGCCATTGTCATAGGCTCCTCCTCCTCTTCCTCGCCGCTGCTAGAGAACTCCTCTTGAACACGTTAAGTTGCATGGCCTCCACTCCTTCAGGTCATCCGTCGTAAGCTCCTCTTGGTGCTCCTCGAGAAGGTCGTTTGATGTCGTCCTCGTCGACGACCAGCCCCATGGACTTGCCGAGTGCAACGATCTCGTCAAGACCTGGTTCCAAAACAGTTTCGGGATCATCAACTGTTTCTGACTCTGCAGCACCAGCTTCACCCACGTCGAATCCCTCGAAGTTTCTGGCGGATACGGCATCAGGCCAGTTTCCTCCACGAGGAATTCAAGGTTGCACCTCGAAACCTCCTGCAAGCTAGGTCATGAGTCGATGCAAATGACGATGTCCGAATGCTCCTTCCAAAATTGACGCAATGTGAGGTTTGTGGTATCGGTGATGTCGAAACATCTCTTGAAAACATGTTTCGTTTACAGCTTCTTAAAGTTCGCTATCACTTGCTGGTCCATGGGCTGGAGGAGAGGGGTGGTGTTGGGCGGAAGAAAAAGAATCTTAACGAAGGAATACTCCGCTAGGATATCTTCCTCGAGGCCAGGAGGGTGGGGAGGGGCATTGTCCAACACCAGCAGACATTTCAGGGGGAGGCGCTTCTCTTGCAAAAAACTCTTCACAGTCGGGCCGAAACACAGATTTACCCACTCGGTGAACAAATGCCTTGTTACTCAGGCTTTTGCATTAGCCCTCCACATCACTGGAAGCTTCTCCTTCCAAAACACTTTGTGGCCTTGAAGGCTCGAGGAGTCTCTGAGTGATACACCAGTAGGGGCTTCACCTTGCAATCCCCACTGGCGTTCGAACAAAGTGCGAGCATAAGCCTGTCTTTCATAGGCTTATGCCCGGGTAGCTTCTTCTCTTCCTCCGTGATGTACGTCCGACGAGGCATTTTTTTCCAAAAAAGGCCAGTCTCATCACAGTTGAAAACCTGCTGAGAACTGTAGCCTTCCTTGGTCATCATCTCGTCGAAAGTCTTCTTAAATGCTTCGGCCGCTTTCGTGTCCGAGCTGGCAGCCTCCCCATGACACACCACTGAATGGATGCCAGTCCGTTTACGGAATTTCTCGAACCAGCCATGCGAAGCCTTGAACTCTGGGGTTGGCATTGAAGTCCCTTCCCCTCCCTCGTCTTCCGCCTGCGCAATCGAATCGCTGAAAATAGCACTGGCCTTGTGAGCGATTGCCGTCTCCGTTACTGTATCGCCAGCGATTTCTTTGTCTTTTATCCAGATGAGGAGCAGCCGTTCCATCTCGTCGTGCACATGGCTCCTCTTGCTGGACAAAATAGTGATGCCCTTCGATGGTGTAGTTGCTTTGATGGCATCCTTCTGTTTAAGGATGGTGCCTATTGTCGACGGATTACGGCCGTATTCCTTTGCGATCACACTCAATCGCATACCAGCTTCGTACTTCTTTATGATCTCCATCTGTCTCCAAAGAGAGCATGCGCTTCTTTCCGTGAATTTCAACTTTCTTGGGACCCATGACTACGTTAATTTACGTAAAGTTACACAATATACAGTCTTCGCACAACACGATAATATGTACTGCAACGAAATCACTAACGAATTTACGTTACTAAACGAAATCGTTGGAGCAAACGAATGCCGATTGCGTACGGTAAAGTTTCGGGTGCGGAGTGGCCGAGCTAAGGGACGCCAACACGTACGTATAGAAGATGCATGATGGGAGGGATGCTGTCCAATCAGAGAGAAGGATCTCATGGCTTGGCTAGCATCAGGAACCAATGGGAGAGCAGGAGGATGGTGGCAAGTCTACTATAACTAAGATGGCGGCGTGCGGTGCGAGTTTCAAAATTGTTATCAGGCGAATCTCGGACTTTCAGAAACCTTTCGTATCTTGAAAACTTTTCGTATGTAGAGCAGTAAAATTTTTCGCATTGGCTTTTGTAACTTGGATTTTTCGTAAGTTGAGCCTTTCGTATCTCGAGGTACTACTACTGTACATTGAAGGTTTCCTAGCCTTTCCAAACACTAGGGGTACTGTATTCTTTATTGCTACTAACTCTTGAAGAGCAAATGTAAAAACATTAAGTACGTACACCTTAAACCCTTACAAAGACATCTTCAGTCTTTCTTGGCATTTATTCTTCCACCAATGGCACAAGTGAGAGCTGACTCCCAAATGTCTGTCCCAACCCTACTTCACAGGGGATGGAAAAACACAACTGGGGTAGCCCAAGTGTAAGACAAACCTGCCTGTTGGGACTGAGAGTATTACAAGAACACCACCATCCCAACCTAATCATATTTTGGGGCAAACTGGACAGAATGCTGAGAATCTATCCCCAGAACCAGACCACCCCTGGAATTCTTGGCCCAGCCCTAGCAGAACAGGTTTACCCTTGAACCATCGATCCAACATCTCTCTGGTCCAAAGATTGTCGTGTAGTTAAAGATTCTACCACAATGCCCACTCTTTACCTTCAGATATAAACGCGGGCACAGCTAAGATACCTTTCCCAAGTTATCAAGTTCAATAAATTTTACCAAAAATGGAATATTCTGCATAAATTAGCCCAAATAAATATGTAATAATATATGGGACTCTTGGACTCAAATCCGGGAACAAATTCCTGGAGTTCAAGAGTCCCCTCACCATGTCAAGGTGGTCCCACATTGAGGGAGTCATTTTGCCTGAATGTGTGACCAACCTAAGTGTACAATATGAGGGATAGTAGGTCACATGTCAGGAGTGTGTAGGAAATCAAGTATAAATCAAGGCATGAATGAGGCGCATGGAGAGCCAAGTCATGGAAACAGAGTATGAAGAGGGTTCATTGGGCTAACCCTCTGCCTCATAGGTTGAAAGTGTGAATGAATACAGGCAAGAAAGAATAGATGATGATATGAATAGGCAAGAGGACGAAGAGAAAAAATTAGATTTGGTAGACAGTTAAGACTAGGAAGAAGATGGATAAAGGTAGCGGAAGCATAGGACTATAAGCTGAAGAATCAACTGAGATAGATGATGAACTAGATCATACACTTATTATTTGTATGTATTCAGTTCAAAGCTATTGCACAGCATTGCATCATGCTTAAATGTTTTAAGTCTGACACTCACGCTTCGACCCTGTAAATTTTACCTCATGTATGTAGGATATGAGTCCTTATTGTGTATTGAGCTACTACACTCACGTTTATCATTTGGTTGTATATACACTTTGTATTTTGTATATTCTACTATGCACCTTCTTCAATGTAGCTAAGCCAATAAACAAAAGCAGAGAAGATAACACTCTATTATCATCCTTCATCCTTTGAGCTCAGTAATAAAAGATGGGATTCCACCAGCAATACTAAAGACCATCTTTTACTCTCGCACACGTAAGAGGAAACACTTATGGCCTAATCACAAAACAGAGAAGCCACAACAGATTTCTCCCCAGAAGGGCATACAAGCGACTGGGAGCAGACCCATGCAATGGAAATCTGTCACTGGTGAATTCATGGTGCAATTGTAAGTGTTTACATAATAAAAATATGGAATGTTAGTCCATATATATATAAAAGATTGCTTGCAGGAATGTGATCAGACTAGAGACGCTAAAGATGACGTATACAATAAGTATGTAGGCTAGTATAACATGCCGTCACCTGTAGTCATTCAATTGTTTATAAATATTAGTCCAAGCTCCCTGCTTGAGACAACTACCCCGACCTATGATTCAAACGGCCTACGTGATCTGTAGCGTGTCTCATATGATTGTGTGTTCGTATGAAACTATGTCATTTGTATGTATGTACATATGTTCGAACTACTGTCTGTTCCTTCATAACTTGTAACAGAGATGGTAGACAGGCAGAACAGAGTTAGCTATCGTCATTAGAAGACCTGTACCTCTTTACCTAAGCTTTATCATGTAGAGGAATAGGATTAGCCATCATCATTGGCAGAAGCGATCAAGCTATCGTTATTAGAAGACTTGTACAATCATATCTGATCTTCAGCATGTAAAACTTCAGAAGAATACATATATTTTTATATTTCGTGTTTTCTACAAGAACCTCCTCACCATGAGTTTAACACATCGTCGTAATAACTAACAAGATAATACCGACTTCGTAAGTGATCTACAAACCCCCAGACCACTCCATTGAAGATGGAAGTGCAATACCAACCGACTTAGCGTAAGATTATCGCTAGTCTAACATTACCTCATAGGGCGCCTTATCATACAAGGCACAAGCCCTAATACAATCACCTGCCCCATGAACAGGTACTAGGATCACAACACACACACACACGTCCTGAGAGACTTCTAATTCTTCTTATGAAGGGGAGCTTTCCAAGCCTTCTCCCTATTCTTCTACTGATCTCGAGATGGGGAGGACAAGAAGGAGAATTATGATGAGGAAATAGGCAAAGCAGGGATCAAGTCGGGCAAAAAATAGGAAAAAGGAGATGAGACCATCTCAACAGAACCTTCTTCTTCTTCCTCCTTAACCCATATACTTCTCTACTAGGTAGGTAATTAATCAACAGTCTTTTAGCAGTGCCAGGATGATGTATACGTATATACTCCTACCTCTAATGAGGGTCTTTGTCACAGGGAATAAGAATCTAACAAGCAATGAAAATCTAGCACTAAACCATGTCCATGACACCTATGAATACCACTTTTCCTGAATACAGTGAACCCAACGTTTGCAGACTCACATATTTGCGGATTTCTTTCTGGAACATATAACCCTATCATTCATGGAAAATTTGCATATTTGTGGTATTTTTCTTTGAGAAATATCCACAAATTCCAGTTTTTTTTTTAATCAATTTCATCATAAAATGTACTTTTTGTGATAAAACTATTAAAAAAAACCAGGTATAAACATTTGTAGTGAGGTTTTCTTGAGTTTTTACTGACAAAATAAGCAAAATCCCCCACAAATAAGGGGAAAAAAATGTAAACTATCAGGCTTCATCATTCTTACAACAGTTTACACCATGACAAGTATGCATGTCAAAGTCATCAACAATTCAAATCCAAAAAACAAGAGAGCAAAGCTTCAACAACAATCATGAGGCAAGCTTTTCTGATTGTCTACACATTAATTAAAGAGTGAATGGATGGGTACCACACCCCAACTCACTTGTTGGGCAACATCTTGTGCCACGCATAAACATTGGACATGCTTACCATATAAAGATGAAGGTTTCACAAACAATTGGGAGTGTCTTTGCCATATAAAGACAAAGGTTTCTATTCTTGAAGAAACAATGAAATTTTTAGATGCCTCTACACCAATGTGTTGCTTGTCTGGTCACACCATTAATGAAGTCAATAAGAATTCTGATCTGATAGTGTACCCAAACTACAAAGCAGTGGCGAGTGTGTTGGCTGATACAATGACTCTTATGGGTAAAGTAAGGCTCGGTTAAGATGAACCCCTGTATTTCACTAATTTTTTGGTTAAGATGGATCCATAAATTTCACAAATTATTTTATTAAGATGGATCCATATATTTCACAAATTTTTTTTTATTAAGATGGATCCATATATTTCACAAATTTTTTGGTTAGAATGGATCCCTATATTTCTCAAATTTTTTGCGTAAGCTGGATCTCTGTATTTCACTAATTATTGTTAAAATGGATCTGTATTTCACTACATACTTGTTTGGTTAAGATGATCCCTGTATTTGACTACTTCTTTGGTCAATATGGATCCCTACATTTCACTACTTTTTATATTACACACTCAAAATCACAAAAATATATGTACTTCACATTTGCCCTCTACTTTAGATTTGAAAATAACATTTACCACAATACATATGTAGTTTTAGCGTTTTGTGAGTGTAATGATGGTAGAACTACAGAATTGCTCCACATGGGGTATTAACTTGGAAATTGAATTTTGTTGCTTATCAAGAGGCTACTGTTATTTTTTGCCGGTAGACTGTAATTAACCTCAGAACTTATTTGTTATTGTATGTTGGTCATCCTGGAACGTTATCACACATGCACAGTGTTATATGGGAGCTTTTGATAAAAAGTGGAGTTTCTTTCACAGGAGGGGGGTTACCCCTGCCTAATTAAAACAGCCTACTAGGTTAGGTTAGTCGAGTTCCTTTCATAATAGTTTTCCTTAGCCAATCCCATCTAGAACAGATGGCTCCCATATGCCTTTTGTATGCACTGGACCATTCCAGGGTGGTCATCATAACAATAACTGTTCCATAGTTTTACCATAATGATTAGTCAGCATTTCTCAACCTACTAAGAAAACTGCGAGGAGTACAAAATAGAGCTGCTTGATTAATAAAAGGATTATGTTACTGTGACAGAATAACCCTAGCACTAGGCTAATTGAGCTACATTGGCTCCCTGTAAAAGCAAGAATAGAATACAAAATACTTCTCACAGTCTTTAAAGCACAAAATGTGGTGAACCAACATATCTGAGAAACTGCTTAAGCTTCTTTAAACCTGAAATGAATATTTTAATCAATACAGTGATCAGATATGCAAGTGTAGCATATAGGGTAAACAACCGAGTGGACTAGCTGCGGCCATCTTGACCGCATGTTGACCCACCTTTCAGAAAAAGTACTTTAACACATCCTGACACCAGAGATGGACACCAGTCACAAATCATCAGTCGTGGAAGCAACACCTCGAGACCTATACTCTCCTCTCAAAGTAAGAGTTTTCTACCAAAGTACAAAATAATGTCATAATTTAAGATTAAAGAGAGGTTAATGAAAGTCTAGACAAGTGCAGTGCAAACTTACCTCCATAATGCTTTAGAAATTTCCATTTAAAACACACCATTTGTACCCATAGATGCTGGGACACTTTCTTCACAACAATCGTAAATGGTGATGACGTTCACAATCGAGTCCAAGGAAAGTCACGATTTTTTGGGAGGAAGAAGTGCGCGCTTGATAATTTTGAAATAAATAGTTAAACATCAGTGTAAGATTATGAATTACATAAATTTATTACGTATTCATGATGATTAATTTGAAAATATGCATTGTTGAAAAGTAACTAGATTCCTGACTCAAATATCAACAGTTTTGCTGTGAACAGTAGCTACAATGTTGTTGTTCGCTCTTTCCTGTTTTTCTATCTTAAACGATGACGACGTTCCCCCTCGAGTCAAAGGAAACTCGCGATTTTTTGGGAGGAAAGAAGAAAAAGTGTGCGCTGGATAATTTTGAAATAAATAGTTAAACATCAGTGTAAGGTTATGAATTACATAAATTTATTACGTATTTATGATAATTAATCTGAAATATTCATTGTTGAAAAAGTAACTAGATTCCCGACTCAAATATCAACGGTTTTGCTCTGAACAGTACCTACGGTGCTGTTCACGCTCTCCTAATTTTTTTTTTCAGTGTTGCCAATTGATATGTGTTTACCCTTCAAACTGTGTATAAGACTTACACAAAACTGGAAATAAGTGTAATTTGTGTATATATTTATATATATACATATTATAGCAATTTTATCATTATTGCATTACTATGACAACTAAAATTCTTGGAAACAATTTGTAAATAGATAAGCTAATTTCACTTATCTTCATGGTTTTGTGTAAGTCTTATACCCAGTTTAGAGGGTAAACACATACCAATTGGGAACACTGATAAAAAAAATAGGAGATCGCAAACAACACCATAGGTACTGTTCACAACAAAACCATTGATATTTGAATCAGGAATCTAGTTACTTTTTCAACAATGAATATTTTCAAATTAATTATCATGAATACGTAATAAATTTATGTAATTCATAACCTTAAACCGACGTTTAACCATTTATTTCAAAATTATCCAGCGCACTCTTTTTCTTCTTTCCTCCCGAAAAATCGTGAGTTTCCTTGGACTCAAGGGAGAACGTCGTCATCGTTTCAGATTGTTGTGAAGAAAGTGTCCCAGCATCTATGGGTACAAGTGGTGTGCGATTTAGCACATGAAATGGAAAGTTTATTGACACAAGTGATTCCACAAACATCGAGATGGCATTAACGTTCTACACGTAAAGTGTTTTAAGTAAAAATTTTGAAAGTGTCATGGAGGTAATTTTGTACTGCACATGGCTAGACTGTCATTAACTTCTGTATTTTGTACTTTTGAAGACAATTTTTATTGCGAGAGGAAAATAGAGGTCTCGAGGTGTTGCTTCCACAACCGACGACTCCTGACCGGTGTCCATCTCTGGTGTCAGGACGTGTGAGTAATTTACACTTTAGTTGGCCAGGCCGTGCAATACCTTTTGCCCGGCCCATAATCCCTCCGCTGAGGTAAGTAGTTTCGTGACCCGACCCTGCCCGACCATGGCCATGCCCATGCCTCGACCTCAGTCTGTTCCAGTGAGTCAGCATGTCAACGTCCGCGTCTTTCACCTCGTATGCAGCGCACATGCAATTTATGTGTTTTCTCCCACCAAAAAAACACAGTTCCCAACAATAAGGTCCCCCTTACCGTTTTTATAGGCTTTTCGATATTCTATTACTGCATGTTTTCAAAAATTGCGCCAAAATATACACCCGCCAATTATCTAGCAGACAATACTCTTGGCCACCTAAACTGTAGGCGCTCCAGATGCGTTAAATAACTTTTTCTTGAAGGTGGGTTAACGAGCGGGCAAGACTGGCCCAGGTAGTCTACTTGGTTGTTTCCCCTATACCAAGCCATATTGGATTAAAAAACTACCTTGAATACGTATTTTATGAAGATCTCACATGCCTACCTATTTTAGTTCGTATGGTGGTTTAATAGGTATAGCAATTTCATTTTGTTGACGAAAATACTTCATCGTATTTTTGTTTCACCGATTAAATATGGAGTGAAAAATGGCTCATTAGTCCGTGCAAGTGCCCGCACAGCAATGCATTACCCTAATTGAGATCAGAAAGGTAAGGTCTGATTGGGTCAGGACATGGCATTCTAAGAAAGGTTAACATATTTAACTCAAGTTCACTGATTGTAAATAGCGTAAATGAAATTAAACTACTACTATACTTCTTGAACATCAGTAGATTTTTATTCCTAATTACTTACCTAGTAGCCTAGGGTACTAAAAATGAAAGAAAAAAATAGGTAATTTCAACGGAGCTTTCTTGTCACAAGGACAAGGAGAGTAGGTACTATATTTCAATGGTCCCATAGCTTGATAATGAAATAGGGATGATGAACATTGGCCTAGATAATTTCAGAGCCTATGGGGGTAATTTTGGAGAAAATAGCCCATTACTAAATTGGGTAGGGGTACGAGGTGTTACATTTGCACTACGTATTGTTCGGTTCTAATAAATTAACCCTGATGGCAAAATAATCTAACATGCAATTCATGACTTCACCAGTAACAATAAGAGTGATGAAACTTACGAGTCAAGTGCGGGGAATCACACCAATCCTTACTTAGATGACGAGGGCACTGATGACAACACAAAACATAGATAACCGCGCCATCTTTTGTTTACTTTCACTACTATGCGCCGTGTCCGAACTCCGAATGCCATTCTGATATTAGGTCAGTGACCTAGATTGCACGAAGAAAATAAATGTACCTCGAGTTCTAGCCATGATGCTTCGATTAAGCTCAATTTCATCATAAAATAAAAAAAAATGAGTTAACATTACAAATATTCTTCGCGGATTAACCTATTCAATAACGCGAACGGACTCACTTAGTCGGGACACTTAAGGGCTTGTTCTGGCTCTAATTATGAGCGTTTATATAGGAATTCTGGGCACTTACTTCTATGATTTATTCGATGTCTTTATAATGCTTTAATACTCTTACTTTTTAAGTACATAGAATAAATTGTATAGACACGTGTCATGATGATTTAATTCAAAACTAGGTCGCATTTGCTTATGACCGGCGCATACAGTTTTTCAAATGCGGTAGAAATTTGTTTCCGAAAGGAAAATCCATAAATCGATGTTTAAATGGAAAATGAACATTAACATGATCATGATTTTTGCAGATTTCTCTGGAACGAGACTGGTATTGACCTATAACGTTATGAAAAGGCTATTACAAAATTACTGATTTGGGAATATGCTGAACATATTCTTTCAGTTTAGAAACAAAACATTTTTACGAGCTTCGGATGTCTAAACATCATGTCACTCATTTTAAAACACTTTAAATAACCTCAGCCTCATCTTAGTAAACAATCTTTGGTATGATGTTTGGTTAAATGAAATTCTAAACAATTTGCTTGATGACAATCAGAAATCTCTGTGATGTTAGATTAAATTAAGAGAATTTTAGAAGGATGGCTTGATGGCCGTGTTCTGTTTTGAGAGTAGCTTTGTATAAAATACCCTCAAAGTGTGGGCCAACCTACTTATATTTGATAAGTTTTCCATTATATTACTCATTTCTTTCGGATCAAGTTTTCTTTTTCCATCTTTTAAAATGGCATATCTGGTTAGTTTAACATGGATACCATTTATTTTCCAGATTTTTTGCATAAGTATTATCGGAGAGATCAGATACATATTTTATCCATGAAATGATTCTTCCTTGAATTACTGCTTTTTTATGCAGATTAATTGTGTAGGGGTTTTAATGTCCGTTATTTGTAAGTGTTTTCCTTTTTTTCCATTTAAATGATCTAATTGTCTCCCTATTGAACGTGTTGTTATTAATTCTATTAGCTTATTGGACGAAATTTTGATTTTGGTATTGATTTATCTGCAGCCTTTTTAATGTAATTACTTATGGTCTTTTCAATATTCAAATTAGGGCATACTCTTATGTAAATTTCATATTTTCTTTTTGTATGGTGTTTTTACGTAGCATGGAACCAGTGGTTATTCAGCAACGGGACCAACGGCTTTACTTTACTTCCGAACCACGTCGAGAGTGAACTTCTATCACCAAAAATACATATCTCTCACTCCTCAATGGAATGGCAGAGAATCGAACTCGCCAAGACCATACCAACCACACCACTGAGGCGTTTTCATATTGCACACAATGTTATAGTGAGGGACATGCTTTACAGGACTCTATTCTGTATTAAGGACATTAATATGTATTGGGAAATGATCCCTGGTATAGAAGTCATCAACTGTCTTCTAATCTAATGTAAAGTACACTAGAGGCACATTCTGCTGAGGAAAACGTTCCATGTGTTTTTAATGTGCTGATTTTGTCATCATTTATATAGCACAAGTCATTTGAATCAATGAATTCATCTCTTTTTACTTTCCACTCTGTATTTCAGTTTGTACCATTATAGTTCCATCGAGTTGCAGCATCAAAACCACGTGTTAGGTTCCTTGGCATTGTTAAGTATTTCTTTAAGTTTATCAGTGTTGTAATTTTTATTAGGTCGGTTGTATAAATTATAAATTACATAATCATCTAGGCCCCCAAAATGATGCTGCAAAGAACTGTAAGTAATTCTTTCAGTGCACCATACAAGGCATGAAAACCAAAATATACTCCTGAAATACCATGCTTGCCTTCACAATAGTGGCATAAGCTTTTCTGAATACTGTATAAGGTAAATACTTCACCTGGTGGGTAGGTGCTAAACAGCAACTGTACAAGACAGCCAATAATTTTAATTTTTCACATTTACTGAATAAGTTCAGATGCAAGTTGTGGCAGCTATCCTGATAATTGGTAAGTTTCATCGCAAAACATTCTGTGTTATTTAAATATAATCAATTGGCTTAATTTTGTGTCCTTACTTAACATTGGTTGAATAATATGTAAAAATATGATGCAAATCCCTTCAACACTAAACTTAAATTCTTCATTTTTATAATAAAGGGGCCTTGTGGCATCAGCACATCCCTTAATTAAAAACCTATATCAGTTCTTTCAATACAATCTGCATTCCCTTTTCATTTTTACCATAACCTTGTTTGTATACTAGTTCTATTGTTAGGTAGTTTAACCAGAAAACTGCAAAAATTCTAAACTTTCAAAGGATGTCATTATTCTTTCATAAGGATAGCAAATTATGATAACTGAAATCTTTCATTCTCACCATCCACCAAATCAATGGTCTCGGTGTGTTCTTATTACAATGCATAAAACTGTTCATTAATTCTGCATCATCCTCTAATTTTTGTCTATTATTGTTAGTTAGCATGTGTCCATTAATCATAAGGCAGTTGAAAAAAACTACTAGTATTGAGAAAATTCATCAATTTAATAAATTTACAAACAAACAATGGCAGACCAAACTGATCCCATTACAAGGTTATACAACATTTATAAAATACAGCACTTACTATATTAATTGCATTGATCAGGTCTGTGTCTTCGCATGGAACATTTGTCGT
The DNA here is from genome assembly GCF_015104395.2 of Macrobrachium nipponense. Taxonomy (NCBI): domain Eukaryota; kingdom Metazoa; phylum Arthropoda; class Malacostraca; order Decapoda; family Palaemonidae; genus Macrobrachium; species Macrobrachium nipponense. The sequence goes on from NC_087216.1 coordinate 32,596,284, forward strand.
GAAAAAGATAACCTCTCTTATATACAATAATCTTACAAATTCTCATGTCTCATGCCAGACACAGGAAAAAGCTAAAATTACTCAAACCTTACTCATCATTTAATGCTTGAGGTAGCTACCAAGTTACATGTAAATCTACATTACAAAATTTTGACTATTATCCAATATTTCAAATAAATTCATTACTAGTAAAAATTTTTTAAAAAACCAGTATGATTGTGCCATAGAATGCAACCAAAAGCCAAAAATATGATGTAAAGGTTTTGTTTTTCAGCTCTGTAGAGAGGCAATTACGTGAAGGAATTATTTGTAGAATTTCTTGGATGGGTCTGCAGCATGGTCTAGCAACAACTGACATGGACTGAATGAAATTCCATAGCATGACTCATACTGCTTCATCTTGGCGACTAATTTATCTGCTCCAAATGAATCAACGAACCTAAATGGTCCACCAGTGAAAGGAGGAAAACCTAGACCAAACACAGCACCAATATCTCCTTCCAACTGTAGGGAAAACAAAATTAAATTTAAATGTGTATCATAAGCCCTTTTAAAGTTTCTATGAAGTTACAATATTTATAATAAACACAAATTACAGTGTACTAACATGCAATACTTCAATATTACAAAGATACATGGAAAATATGCATACCCGTTATGTTTCTATTTTATATTATGATACTAATAACATGTGAATAATACACAGACTAATTTTACATCTCGTTATGATGCAATCTCATTAAAATTAGTTTCAAAATTAAGCCTTCAAAAGTCACAATATGCAAGTATATACGATAACCAAAAGCTAGCCTATGCACAAATCGTTTTGTGGTTTGCCAGTCGTCTTATGCGTAATAAAGATATGAGATAAATTCACGAAATTTCCCATAATTTTTACCCTCTCTTATCTAAAGGTCGTCTTATACACGGAAATATACAGCATTTTGTAAAAAGACTTACTAGCCAATGCAAAAAAGACACCTTAAAAAAAGAAAGCTGCTGAAAGTAAGAATGTGGGATTTCAAATCAATTTTTTCCTCAGCAAAACTTTCAAGTAATAAGTGTAAGTCTGGATTGGCTTTTACTTGTACTTAACCCTCTATAGTACTTGAATGAGAAAATAAATGTTCTGAGCATGTCTCATCTGTAAAATTGCTATGCTAACACACCTGATTACCATATGCTCACGATAGATAAAAGATAAATGATTAGTTTGGCCAGACCTCAATGGACAATATTAAACCTGCTACATGTAAACAATAATGTGATAATTTTGACTATGCAATATTAGCTGTGTAGGATTTATTCTTTAAAATTACCATACATTCAGAATTTTGAAAAAGAAACCCACAAAATTACTGTGTATAACGTGTTTACTTATTAGAATTTACATTCTATTTTACTATACACTTGAGTACTTTCAGGCCCTATCTGTGGCCCTTTTTCAAGAGATGCGTAGGTTGGGCCACAGATAAGGCCTGAAAGTACTCGAGAGTTGAGTAAAATAAAATGTAAATTCTTATAAGTAAACACGTTATACACAGTAATTTTCTGGGTTTCTTTTTCAATCTTCAGAAGAAAACTGAAAGAAGTTTTTGTTTGGTTCATTCAGAATTTTGCTATAATTTTCACACTTGCAATTCTGAAAGACAAATACTGTCAGAAGCACCAGTGTTGTATTGTCAGGAAGCATGCTGAATAATAAGGAACATGCTTACTTCAATTGAGAGCATGTATCATTTAGACCTTGGTAGTGCAGTTGGTTTTTCATTCATAAAAGTCAGTGTGGTGATTCCAAGTTCAAGACAAGTGCATGCCTGACAACACAACTATGCCAGTCATGTAAGCTAGAGCTAAGGATGGGGGAATAGGGGAGAACCTATAGGTATACCTGCCAAGACATAAACAACTACTGCCTAGTTCTTCCTTGTCCTAGCTTGAGTGGAGAGGTGACTTAGGTGCCAATCATGTATGTTAGATCTCTAGGACTGGCTTCGTTTTTTATTTTTTTATTTTTATACTCACAGGATACACATGGCAGTAATCCAGTCTTTTTCAATATAACAGCACTACTATTCTCTGTGATTTATCTGACAAATGAAAGCATTCTGACTCCTCAAGTAAACTATGAATTATTGCATTATGATCAAGTGACAAAGAACTGCATGGCTGCATCCAAATGCTCGATAATTGTGATTAATTGTGATGTCTTTAGTATGTCTTCCAAAAATGGTGAGAGGGGGAAATTATAAAGATTTGGCTGGAATGGACATGGCAAATGCTTCATATCTGTATCTATTTATTTTTGTTTTCCCTATCAGAATTCTTCGATGATATTAGTTTCTAAAACTGTTTTTGCAAATTTCTGACTTTTCTTTAAACTACTTATTCTTGCAGATTTATGCTTTTTCTGATATTCTTTGTTGAAAAGAGACAATATAATAAAATTCTGGGCCAAATTAATACTTGATATGGCTGATGGGCGGGGAGGGTTGCAATCATTTGTAATTGGATACCATTTCATACATAAGAAATAAAGTTTGTAAGGCAGTCCCCAGTTTATGACAGTCTCGACCTACGCCGTTCCAATCTTACGATGCTATTGAAACATATTCGTACATAACCCAAAAACCTGACATTATGATGCGGCTCCAACATAACAGAAAGCTTGCCGTTACTGTGAATCCGACACAAACCCAAGAACATGATGTTAAGCCATCTGATGTTACCGTGGTTCCAACATAAACCTTAAAATCCGTTAATCCGACATAATGTCGCCAATTACATACGTAGTTCTGATTTATGTCAAAGTTCGACGAACAACAAGCAGTACGAATGGATCTCCGTCGTAACATGGGGACTGCTTGTAAATGGTATTTTCCTTTATCATTCCTCATAATACAGCCAAACTATCATTTACACGGTTCCTTATTTTCACATCAAAACATAATTCTGCTCCAACTACAGGGTTGAATACAATAAATGTGACAAATATTTTTTCTTGGTAGCCCGATATACCTACTACATAGGTATGAATTAAGGAAAAAGGTTTGAAGAAATATAGTGAAGAGTTCATTTCATGTCTATTCCACAAAAAAAAAAAAAAAAAAAAAAAAAAAAATCTTGAGTATAATATTTAATAATGACAGTGGTGGACAGATAAAAGAAAAGTGGTGGTAGGATAGTAAAACTTTTAATATGACCACAGCAGTAAAAAAATTGTCCTGTGAATGAGATGTGTTGTATCTCTTCAGTTCTAGTTTCCATCCATTATTTCTTGTCTGGTTTTCGTTTAATGTAAATAGGTTACTGTCTCCTTTTGTTATGCCTTTCAGTATTTTAAATGTTTCTATTAGTTGTCCTTGCAATCGTTGTGTTTCTAAGCCATACATGTCCAGGCTCTCTAGTCATCATCGGTAACTTATTTGCCTGATGGATGGAATTAACTTTGAGGCTCTTCCTTGTACTCCTCCTAATCTATTTATGCCTTTTCTTAGTGTTGGTGACCAAAACTGTACTACATATTCAAGATGGGGTCTAACTATTGATGTGTAGAGCTGCAGCACAGTTTCCTTGTTTCTGTATTTGAACTGCCTCTATGTATCCCACTAGTTTCTGTGCCTTCTTTTCTGCTTTTATGCACTGTTTTGTGGATTTTAAGTCCTTGGTAATAATGAATCCAAGGTCCTCCTCTTGTTCTACACTATTTATGTCATTCCCAAGCAGCATGTAGCTGGCACGAGGGTTGTTTGTTCCTATTTGTAACACTTTACACTTATCTACGTTAAAAGGCATTTGCCATTTTTTTTACCACTCCTATTTTCATTTGATCTATCATTAAACTTTCCACTGCATCTGGGTCTGCTGCATTTACACCTAGTTTGGTGTCATCTGCAAATTTGGCTATCCTGCTAGTTAAGCCTACATCAATGTCATTAATGTAAATAAAAAACAAGAGAGGGCCAAGGACAGAAGCCTGGGGAACTCCGTTTGTTAAATCTGCTCATTCTGATTCTTCATCATTTATTATGACTCTCTGTTTTCTATAAGTTAGCCAGTCTTCGACCCCAGTCTGCTCTTTCTCCTACAATTCCTAAACTCTAACTTTTGTCATCAGTTTCTTATGTGGGACTTTGTCATTGGCCTTTTGGAAATCGAAGTAGAGTATATCTATTGCTCTACTATTGTCATAGATACCTAGCATGTTACGAAAAAACTCCAAGAGGTTTGATAGGCAGATCTGTTTTGTCAGAAACCATGTTGACTGTTTAATAATAAGTTGTTTCTATCTATGTGAACCACAATTTGATCTGAAATTATGGACTCAAAAATCTTGCAAACAACCGACGTTAGGCAGATTGGTCTATAATTTCCCGGATCTTCTCTTGGACCATTTTTGTAAACTGGGGACACATTTCCTAGTTTCCATCTTTTTGGTGCCTTTCTTTGTTCAGCACTTTTCCTGTAGAGTTTACATAGGTGATGAACTATCTCCTCTTTTAGCTCTTTAATTTCTCTAGGGTGAATCCCATCCGGGCCAGGAGATCTGAACTTGTTGAGTTTGTCTATTTTGTTTTTAATGTCCTCTTCTGTAAATATTATTTTGTCCAGTGGTTCTGCCCCTTCATATTTAATAGCAGGTTCCGTTATTGAGGTAGTCTTCAGTTGTGAATACACTAGTAAAAACCTTATTCAATAACTCTGCTTTTTCCATGTCTGAGTTCACCAGGTTACCTCTAATGTCCCTTAGGGAACCTATGCTATTTTTTATTGGCTTCATACTATTAACACGCACAAAGAATTCCTTTGTTTCCTTTACAAACTGATGCAACTCACTTATCCTCATTTATCTTTGCATTTCTTACTAATTTGTCCACCAATCTACTGAGTTCTTTATGCCTGCTTGCTTTTATTGGTGTTGGGTGTGGGTTCATTGATTGAGCATTCTCTCTTTCTCTTATTTTCAATTTCCC
>NC_087216.1:32601756-32659704 GCF_015104395.2 Macrobrachium nipponense
TCGGGGTTGCCTGCAACCTCCCAGGGAGGGTTTCCAGTTTCAATTTTTAATATACTTATGGTGTTGTCCACAACAACACCATTTAAGCTTTTATATTTACCGAAATTCGTTTTCGCATAAATATAAATTGCTCGAAGCATATCTTTTTAATGCTCGGTGGTTCTAGCCGAACGCATTCCTTCGTGGAAAGGATTACTTGGCAACTCAGGATGACGAGTCAGCGACAGCTACTGCGTATTGAATTGCCCGAGGCATTTCCAGTACCAGCTGCGCTTTGAGATGGACGGTTGGTTATGTCTTTCTCACCTGCTTTGATTGAATACCAACCGTATCTCTGCCCAACAATCAACGGACTTAAGTCTCTGATTAACGGGGATTCTCGCATACATGAATGACCATCTACTGCTGTGACGCTAGTATTCATCGTCTTCGGTATTGCGAGAATTTTAAACAGAGATATCTATTCGACTCTCATCTTTCTGTTTACCGCACGGTAACAGAATTCTGTAATAGTCTCTTGCTGCATCGCATCTCGATAATGCGAATGATTTTTTGCGGAATCTGAGTTTGTCCTCAAAATATCCTGTATTCTTCGGAGGTGTGCAATTGTTCATTGTTCACGCCCGGATTAGCAGATGTATTGAAAGACATCGCCTACTCCCACACCTGCCAGCTCTACTTTCCAAACGTTCAGCCCATGAGAAAGCAGTTCTTCAGGCGGCTCTCCCCTGTGTTTCATTACTGAAGAACGCCCGCTTTCACTGCACACCGGACAGCAATGAAATGGCGGTTAGCGTTTTCAGTCATTTGTAAGCACAGGTTTAGAATCTTGAGATTCCTTCTCTCGATTCAGCTGGAAGACGTAGGTTGCATTCATTGCCTACCTTCGTCTTCCAACGTCACAGTGTTTGTTTCTCCTTAAGCTGAGATTCAACGTCTATGAGAATTTTTCTTGCCATCAGGGACCTCGGTCTTTTGAAGGCAATTGACTTTCGCCTTTTGAGCTTATGCATTAAGAGAATCATCTCGCCCGCGCGCCGTCCGCATCGGTGACTAACAAATATTTTATTTGTTTGGTCTCTCAGCATAACTCTTTAAAGGGCGAAGGTCACGTGACTTACCCGGATGCTTGGACAACTTGCCTCTACTGATTCCGAACCAGTCAGTCGGCAGCTGTCAGAGCGCCCGAGTCAGTTTACGAACTATCTGTGGACTTAGTTCGGTTTTGTTTCCAGAGCAATCATTACTTCGTCTTAATAGCTTGTCAGTATGAGTACTGTACATAACCAAAGTCGAGAAGAGGTATAGGTCATACGACTATTCCCTTCTTTTTCGTCTTAGGTAACTGCATGACTTCTCTTGAGAAGTCAAGCACAAAGGGATGGGGATTTGTGACGCTCGATTTCGTACCGATCTTTCGTAGCAAAGACTCAGAACCCTTCGGTAACTGACGATTGGTTCGAGTCCCTTCACAATACCCTCCCTAATGGACTTCACCGCCTCCGATACGAAGGCTATGCTGCTTTGTCCTGTGAAGGCGCGACGGAGCTGTCTGAAGAAACTCGACACCCAGGATGAGTGTGGACGCCTGTTCATCATTCTCTCGCGTTCCGCAAGAACTTCTGCGTGGCGCAGGTAATGAAGGCAGGCGCCTGGTCCAACCGGACCGCATGCACCTCCTTCTACCTTCGGGATATTGCCCACAGTTCCTTGGACTCTTTTTCCTTGGGAACCGTGGTGGTTGCTCAACAAACAGTTTGTGTAGTTACCCAGACCCTCGCAGGCTGAACAGCATCGAGTCCTGGTGTGACGCCGTAAGAATGGATGAGGAATGAGAGTGTGACTGGCTCCTCTTCCCATATTTTTCTTCCCTCTACCTCTGGGTAGAGGGCACGGTCGTCACCCTGCTGGGTAAGGACGAGATGCAGGTGAGCTACTCAATAGAGCACCATCCTATCCCTTTCAGTAGGGATAGGAGTAAATATCCACCACTTCCTCCAACAAGGGGGAGGAAGTGGATGCCAATTTGAGACAAACCCATCATTTTATGATTGTCTCTTGCAAACAGGAACAAGTTCTTGCTTGCTGGTACGAAGAGATATGCTTGCCTCTCTCTTAGTACTTGGCCCAGAGGTCTGACCATTGATCCTGCGGTGCACACCCGATCAATCGGACAGAGGTTTGGATCCCTCCCTTGCTCTTACGACCAGGGAGGCACTCCAGGGTTGGACGAACACCAGTCTGTTCACCAAAAAGACTCAGATTCCTCCCACCAAGAAGTGAGTCTTCCTATTGTTAAAGGACCGAGGGTTTGTATTACGTATCGGAACAAATGACAATTTGTCGAAAATTGCATTTTTCCTAACTATACAAACCTGAGGTCCTTTACATATAGTCCCCCCCCCCCCCCCCACCCCCACCTGCCATGCCCCACCCCTCACTCTGCAACTTTTTGCATGGGCCTAAAGCAAAAGTGATTCTTCACTCTCGGGCGCGCGCTACGTTCATCGGACAAGCAGTTAACTACCGCTTTCTCCCTTTGTTCGAAGCTTTACGACCGTCCCAGCTGCCGCTAGTTACCTTCCTATTGTTAAAGGACCTCAGGTTTGTATAGTTAGGAAAAATGCAATTTTCGACAAATTGTCATTTTAATAATTTACTGTACGCAAATTACACCGTTAATATTCGAAATAGGATATTGTTATTATTGTTGAATGTAAGCTGCCTTTTCGGGGTGGCGAATGGAACAGCCAGATGCAAATTCCATCAAAGAGATGCTAAACCAAGTTACGTCATATCGTATCAGGCTGAAACGCACTTTATAAAAATTAACAGTACATACTGATATACTTACGTATAATGAAGTAATACGTTGACATCTTGCCGTAGTGAACAGCGAGAGAAGCAATTTTCCCGCCACTGCGTCTGGCTGTTCCATTCGCCACCCCGAAAAGGGAGCTTACATTCAACAATAATAACAATAACCTATTTCGAATATTAATGGTGTAATACGCATACAGTAAATTATTAAAACATTTTTCAGTTGCAAATGTACACCCAGATATCCTTTTATTTACCTAAAACTTACACGTAGCGTAACTATTTAAAGCCCGGGACGCAGTGTTACCATACAAAAACACCACAGGCGGATGGACAGATGAAAAAAAACAGAGTATAAGTGACAAGATTTTAGAATTAGGTTGGTAGGCTGTGGTAGGTACCTACTACTAGTATACCTAAAGAAGCCTTTTTAGATGTAGAACTAATGTAGCATTTGGGATATTAACCAATTTAAGGTGGACAGGGGAGCAGTGCTAGATGTTTTTAAAATGAATTAAGAAGGTTTGCAACCTGGCAGGGTTACTTGGGTTTAAGGGGGATGAGCTGGAACACACTGTAGCTAAGTAAGGTTATAATTTATGAATGGTATGCCTAGTCAAATCACTGCAGCAGCTACTAGGAATACTAGGTATAGGGAATAGCATTGAGTGAAATTATTAATCGAGCGAGAATATTGACTAATAATACATTCAGTGATGTTGCTATGAGTAGCTACATCAAGTAGGTAGGCCCAATTCTGTAGAGAGAGAGAAAAACAGTTGGGGTTGCAAATGAGTTCAGTAGGTGAAGTTTTGGTGAATTCAGGGGTCATTGTTACTATGGATATGGAGGCCCACGTGTGGTGCTATTGTAAGGACCGAAAACCAATCTTGTGCTTCTTTTGTAATGAGATGGGTCACATTTCAACTCGATGTGATTCAGGAAATGAGAAAATGGGGGACTGGTGCCAACAATTCCCCCCCCCCCCCCCCCTCAGAGGTTTAGGGTACCCCATTCAATGTTACCATTTCTTCAATTTGAGGTGAACGGGTATTCTTTGGTGGGCTTGGTGGACACAGGTTGTTCTGCCTCAGTTCTTGGTTCCCGTTTGGGTAGCCTAGTAGGGTAAGTGATCAAGTGGCAACATAGTAGCAGCCACTGATCCCAGAATGCGGCCACCTTCCTGAAAAAGTACTTGAATTTACTACCACGAGCATCTTTCAAAAGTTGTGGCCCATCCTGGCAACATACCGAGACCTCTACGTTTCTCTCGAAGTAAGTGTTTTCTCCTAAATTATGGAATAATGGCATAATTCAAGCTCTTTTTCAGGAAGTGGCCACGCTCCGAGAGAGGTGGCCGCTCTGCCGCCGTCAGTCATTTACCCTAGATATAGTTAGTGGAGGAATGGTCATAAGTGGAGTAAAGGTCATAACTGCCTTTGATGGGAGAGGGATCTTGTGTGAAGGTCAAATGTATGTAAAATTGAATATTGTCGATGTTACAATTTTACTGCTTTAGTGGCTGAGAAACAAATTGACAATGTTGATTTAAGTTTTGGCATGAATGCAGTCAAAAGGTTTGGAGGTGTTACAGTGACTGAGGGCAAAGTTATGATAGGTAAGGCAAGATGTTCAGTGATAAGTGATACCGGGGTGGGGTGCAATGGCTAACGTATGTGCCAATTTCAGTGTTATTACAACTGAAGATCGAGATTTTGTGGCAAGAATTTATGGGAGTGAATGGACAATAGAGTAGTTTGTCAAAGAGGGAAATAAAGTAGAGTTTATGAATAAGATTAGTTGTTATGATAAAGGATGGGATGAACAGAAGAGAAGGGAGTTTGAGAAGAAAGTAGATAGATGGATTGAAGTGAGTATTTTGCTTCCCTGCAACAAGCAGATTGAGGATAGGGTCTTGTCCTTAATCGTTAATAGCTGTTGAGCAACCAACTAAAAATAAAGTTAAATCAGTGCTGGACTTTGGAGGGCTGAATAAGTTTGTAGAGTGTCCTGCTGGGGATGATGCTATTGACATGTGTGGTTAGACCTTAGGGTATGGAGCTGAATGCGAGGTAACGTAGCTATTGTAGATTTGAAGCTGACATATTTGGAAATTAGAGTGGCCAAGCTGTGGTTTCATAAACTTGCAAATTATAAAGGGCAGACTTACTGTTTAACAAGGTTGGGATTTGGGTTGAATTCTGCTCCTCGAATTATGGTAAATATTTTAAAAACTGTCTTGGGGAGGAGTAAGGTCATAAAAAACTACAAGTTCTTACATCGATGACATTTTGGTTGACAAAACTAAGGTGCCAGGTTCAGACTTGGATTGGTTGTTATAACACGTGAGATTTTGGCTTGAAGAGCTGCTTTGGCTCTTAAGATAAGTGAGAAAGATGGTGTTTGGTATTTTGCAAGAGGTAATGCCATCCCAGAGATTTTCGATGAGATATTGAGATGAGTAGTTTTCAATTTGTAGAAAATTGCCAATTGGCTACAAGTAGCTTGTAGCTATGTGAAGAGACGAGGTGTTGGGTCATGGGACTGTAATGTAGACCTAGATGTTGTGTTGATCCTCAAAGAGGTTGTCCTTCCATAGGGGTGTTAGTTCCAACAATGTATCTCATGTGGTACACTATAGGCATTACCTAAGGTTCTTTGCAGCATCCCTTTGGCCCCTAGCTGCACGCCCTTCGTTCCATTCACTGCACTTCCTTTCATATCCTGTTTCTTCCATCTTACTTTCCATCCTCTCATAACATAACAATTGATTCATAGTGCAACTCTGAGGTTTTCCTTCAGTTACACCTTTCGAACTCTTACTGTCAATTTTTCGTTCCAGCATGAATGACCTCATTAGTCCCAGTGCTTGGCCTTTGGCCTAAATTTTTATCCTTAGTTCATGTTCAGTTCAAAGAGGTTGTCCAGAAGGTAAATAAAGATGATCCAGTGCAAGGACAGTGATGTTTTTCCTAGTCTGAGGATAGGGTTGTTTGGTGCGATGCGATTAATTTAGCGTTGGGAGTTGTGTTGGAGATTGTTGGTGTTGTGGTTGAGGATGCAGCTTGGTTGCAAAAGAAACTTAACAGCAGCCATATTAATGTGGTTGCATTGGAAGCTGTCATAAAAGGCATCAATCTCCCCCTTCATTGGGGACTAGACAAATTGGAGATTAAGACTGATTCTGCTACTGTTCTCGGTGGATGAAATCTGTTATCACAGAGGATAAGGGGGTGCGTACAAAGGAAGTAGAGAGATGATAATAATGCAATGATTGGGCATTGTTAGGGAGCTTATTGAATTAAGTTTAGAATTGAGGGTGACACTAATAAATACGGTGAAGAACAAGGCTGATGCCTTGACTAAGGTTAAAAGGCTTTTGAATTAACTAAGGAGTCAACTGAGCAGTGAGTTTTGTTGCCTAAACACTTGATTTGAGAGAGAAGCACAACAGGCATCATATGGGTGTGGATAGGACTATATTTTTAGATCAGGAACAAGACTCCAAAATTGATGAACATAAGGTGAAACATGTTGGGAAAAGCTGTTTGCAGTGTCAGACAATTGATCCTACCCTAGTGGTGCACGAGGCAGTTAGTGTGAGCGTGGACAGAGATTGGAAGAGACTTGCCATAGATGTCACATGTTGTAGGAATGTACCGTATTTGTCAATAATTGATTGTGGTCCTAGCAGATTTGAGGCGCGGAGATGTCTTAAGAGAGTACAGAGGTATTAGCAGATAATAATATTGGATATGATTTTTCTGGAACTGATCCTTTTTAAGAGTTTCTTTTGGATAATAGTGGTGTTCAGCCCTAAAGATGATGTGATGAATGGAATATTCAGAGAGATTTTCGGCTGCCTGTTGAGCAAGTGGGAATGGTATTGTGGAGAAGCACCACAGAACTATCAGCGCCTCATTAGCGTGGTTGGTATGGTGTTGGCCTGCCACCTCGTTGGCAGCGAGTTCGATTCCCGGGCATTCCATTGAGGCGTTATAATGTGTATTTCTGGTGATAGAAGTTCACTCTCGATGTGGTTCGAAAGGTCACATAAAGCTGTTGGTCCCGTTGCTGAATAACCACTCGTTCCATGCAGTGTAAAAACACCATATAAAAAATAAAAAAATCACAGAACTATCAAAGTATCTCTGAGAGGGGAGACCTAAGTCCATTAGAAGCTGTGTTCTGGTATAATAAAACACCCAGAAAGGATTAGATGAGAGTGGCATTCCTCAAAGGGCTATCTACAATATGAGTGTAGACAACCCTAGTGAAAGTGCCAGTACTGGTACTGAAAACATTTCTTGTTCAGGTGTGGAGTAGAAGTGTGGGTCAGGCTCTATGTGGAGCTACACTACTCAATGGAAGAAGGGGATCGTAACTGGAAGTTTATTCTAAAAATGGTGTTTTTGTGGATGGTATGCCATTTCATTTGTTAGAATTATGTGGGATTGAGCTGCCAAATTCCTCCGGGGAGTCTAGTGAGGCGGAGGTGAATGAAGAAAGGGATGATGATAACAGGAGATATCTCAGGAGATAAAGGTGAGCTCCTGCCTGGAAGGAGTCCCACCCTTAGGGCAGGTTATTAAAAACAATTGCTGTTTGAAGGGCATTAAGCCTATAGGGAATCTTCTCTATTCTTATTATTATAATTATAATAATATTCTTCTAGTCTGCAGGTAGATTGGTGTAATAAATTTCCGAGAGGAACGTGGAAAGATCTGCTTTCTTTGTTTATTTTACTCTTGCACTTCAACGCACATGTGGGTGGTTGGTCACCTGATGAGACAAGTACGAATTTAAAAGGTCGACAGGAAGGATGGATTGATGTGTGGTGGGTCGAATTGTCATTGGTTAGTTTTGCCCCTGGGATAGGTCGCATTTTTATTGGTCAGGTTCCTCCTCAAGCGATCTAGGTTGTAAGGCCCGCAGGCATTTAGACCCCTGTGTGCATTAATCTTGGAGGTTGGGGAGTTTTTTGCTGGTGTTACCGCACAGGTATACTACCGATATAATGGATTGATTAGAGTACAGGGTTAGACCACTTATGACCAAATAGGACAATCTCGCGCATGACGTCACGTGGCTGATCTGACTGAGGTTCTGGTAAAAAAAAAAAAGTCATCAGTCAGTATTTGACCCCACCTGAGTGAAGAACAAGGAAACTATCTTCCAGTACTGGAGATTAACGGGGACTCCTCTCACACAAGGTCGTGAAAGAGATATGTAATGCGTGTAGGCAAACAATTCCCATGGTGACCCTTAATTTGTTTTCTTGGTTTTCTTTTATGGCCACCTACCAATTACGTCACAAATATGCGCAGTAACGACGGGACGATCTAACCCTGTACTCTACTAATCCTGGTTTGTAGTAGTGTTTCTCTCTCTCTCTCTCCTCTCTCTCTCTCTCTCTCCTCTCTCTCTCCCCGCTTCGATGGTATTTGGTGCCGGCTGGTTTCAGGTGTTTCTCCTGATGCATTGTCGGAAGAAATTCAGTTTCTTTAACAGTATTCATGCAGAGCTTCCCCCCCCCCCGTGAATTGCAATGCCTCAAGAAACCGGAGGCGTTGGCGATCTGTTGCTGATGCATTAATCAACTCGTCTCTTTTTCAGTTCACTGGTGTTTGTGGCTGTAGTGGTTGAATATGGCACCTTGTAGGTGACACGTGAGACGTTTTGATAATGTGGTAGTTGTCATCCGATATATGAGTGGTGGCAACCAATCCAACTGGATATGCGAACTCATAGATGGACAATTTATTATTACTTTTTTTTTTCAAACCAGTCACTCAGGGCGCAGGGTTTTTCTTTCCGGATGAGGCGGCTTGTTTTACATGCTTTTATAATAAATTACGACCTGGAATCTTTCGCCTTGTTTCATGGGAGGGATGTTTTCTTTTATGATCTATTTTTTATTGCCTTTTCGTCCTCTCGGTGTTTTTGGTGCATAAGTTTCTGACCTTGAAATCATGTCTATCGTGTTTCTTGTTTGTTGCTCTGCAATTTCTACATATTTGCGCCTGCCCACATATATATAGTATATGTGTGTGGGGGGGCGCATGTATGTATGAATGCACGTGTATGATGAAATTATCTGTATTGCAAGCAAAGGTTTCTATGATTATTTCTTATTCATTATTCTCTATAGTACTGATGTATTAGTATTGATGAAAAAAATATTTTTGCAAAAATGACGCAGAGAACAAGTGGTATTTTACAAAACTTACAAGAGAATTTTAAAGAACTTCTCCGTGACGTAATCTTTACAGAGGGAGTTCTCGAATGACAGGTAGAACTTGTATCGTCTCTCGGCTTTTTTATAGCAGTCGACTTTGGTGAATCTTGGGCATTTGAAAGGTCCACATTTCCCGTAGACATCCACCGGGAAGTACTTCTGCAGTTGTCTCGTGATCCTGGGTGAAGGAGAGATCGGTCAAGAGGAATTCAGTATCACTACTAATCTTATTTAAATGCGTCACCATTTCCTCTGTTGCTGGTATAGTAGATTCACATCAACCGTGCATTTGATGTCTATAGGCAGTCAGTCCCTTACGACGCTCCTGATTGACTGTTGATAAGCCAGTCACAGGGCTGGAAACTCCAGCCCTGTGATTGGCTTATCAACAGCCAATCAGGTTGCGTCGTAAGGGACTGGCCTAGACATCAAAATCACGGCTGATGTGATTCTACTATAGTCGTCCCGGCTCTGACAGAGTGAATCTCTCTCTCTCTCTCTCTCTCTCTCTCTCTCTCTCTCTCTCTCTCTCTCTCTACTAAAACTCCACTCTGCCCTTTTGAATTTAGCTCTTAATCTTGTATTTAGTTGTTAATCATCTGTTGTGGGTTACAGCGACGAGCGAGAGAGAGAGAGAGAGAGAAGAGAGAGAGAGAGAGAGAGAGAGAGAGAGAGAGAGAGGAGATAATTAGCAATCCACCGCTGCACAGCCTTTCATGATATTCATAAAATGTTTTTGGTTAGTGCCTCGTAATAATTAATTATAATGATAATGAACTAAGGAACCTCTGTAACGAGGCTATAATATTGACACTTAAAAGCACAGTAGTGTTAAAATATTAATAATGCCAAAAATTACTGGGAGAGCGACTTATAATGATAATGATATAATAATAATAATTAATAGAATAAAATGACTAAAAACTAACTCACTGACTCCTTCCACCATCTGTGCCACAATTTGCACGAACCAGCCGCCATTTTGGTCTTTCCCTTCGCGTAGTTGATCCTTGAATTATCTTGCTTTGGTTCCTTCCTGGGGAGAACTTGTCCGATGCTGAAGAGGACCGAGAACAGAAAGGTAAAGATAGCTGATGGTCGTAATTTATGTTTTTCTGGTTTCTTGTGGAAATAATTGTGTAATTTTTTCTTACCATACACCCTTTTTCTCTAACCAGGTTTATGTAATTTGTGCAGTTTTTTTCTTACTATCATTATTCCATCTTCCTCTTTTTTTTCTCTAGAATATATATATATATATATATATATATATATATATATATATATATATAATGTATATATATGGGGTCCTGTAAAAATGCTTTAGATATAAAGGCGAAACCTGTCAGGTTTGCAGTATTTAATTTTTCCTAGCGGATCATCTGTATATGAATATCATATATATATATATATATATATATATATATATAGTATATATATATATATTTATATATAGATATTTATATATATATATATATATATATATATATTGTACGAAGTGCCAAGTATCTGGTTACCATTTATCAATTATTACCTCACCAAAAGCCAGACACCTGAACCTTCATAACACGTTTAAACGACTGAATACTCTAAAGGCAACAGTGATCCCTTAACACTTACCAGTATTGCAGAAAATCAGACTAAGTTCATCAAAAAAACAGTGTGAGGTAATATTGTAAGTAATTAAATTAATCAAAGGGCATCACTCCATCAACAACTTTAAACTCTAAGTATTTCCCTGATTTCAGAAGTCTAATTACTTCCCTGGTTCTAAGTCACTTCAAGAAAATTGAAGGAAAGCAAATCAATTACCACTCTATGTTTCTAACCTAACATAAATATAATCATAATTAAATATACTGGTTTGAAATGAAATACTCATAAAAAATTTTAAATACAAAAATTTATTATTAAATTCAAAATTTGTAAGTGAAATTCACAATATCAGGGAAAATTACTGTTACTTGAAAACAAAGTAAAGTTTAATTAATTCTTGAATCAAATTAAGTAAAATTAATTCAAAATTAATTTATCACAAAATTCAAGAAAATTAATTCAATCAAAATTCAAAAAGTATCAGGCAATAATGAAAATCTGAAATTAATTCACAAGTGCTAAACAACAATAAATCTTGAATGAATTCTAAGTAAATGCAAATTAATTCACAAGTGTTAAATTTTATTAAATGTGCAATGATTAAGCAATGAAAATAACTAAGTCAATCAAATTGTGAATGCAAATGAAAATATAAATAAAAAGACACACTTCAATAAGAAAATGAAATAGTGCACAAACAATGGAACAATCACAAACACAAAAAATACGCAATGTGTAAAATTGTAAATGTTTTCACTCAAAACATCAGTTTTTTACCAAAAAAAAACCTTCGTAAACACCTGTTATTAGTTAACCACTGTTTCCTAACATTATTAGTTAACCACACTCCCTATCCATTATTAGTTAAACACAATTTCTATCCGTTATTAGTTAACCAAACACTTTTCCCATAACTTTAGTTATTAGTTGCAACTAATAAAAATATAACACTTTACCTTTTTGGTATACCAACTTCTTTCTCTGCTGCAGTCTTGTCTTACACAATTTTCACAAAAACCAGGTGCCTTTATGAAATGATGTTTAGTTCAGATTCCTCAAAAGAAACTAAATAATATAATAAACTCTAAGAAATATCAAATATGAATTCTCACAAGTTACGAGTGACCATTTACGTTACGTCTCAATGATTTTGAGTGAGAGAGAGAGAGAGAAAGCGAGAGAGAGATGAGAGTCGAGAGAGAGAGAGAGAGAGAGAGAGAGATCTGACTGCCTTGAGGTCCTAAGATAGAATGTAAATGAAATTTTTCTTCCTTTACGGAAACGACAGAGCAGATGATACAAAACGTTCTTGTCACGAATGCTTCCAGTAGCTTGGAAATCTGATCAATCTTCTAAAGAAAATGTGCAATTCCCACGTGGGACTTGACAAGGACATACGCGTACAAGACGAGTCTGTTAAAAAAAAAAAAGAAAGACACGTACCTGATCAAAACGGAGGCTGAGCGACAATTAAAATTGACATGTTTTGATAACAACGCAAGACTCCAGCTCGCTCGCTCGCTATCACACGTGTTGACAGATTTAGGGAAGCAAACGAGATCTCTCTCTTTTTTACGTTATATATATATATTCTTTTACAACATGCAATGCGAAATCTTAACCAACACATTTTAAAAGAAACATCCTATTCTAAGCTATATAGGAATCTGAAAAAATGTTCACAATCTACAAGACATTTTTTTCAAAGAGGGGAAAACATGCATTTTGAAAGTAGCAATATATAATATTCCTCCCCACAGAAGATTTTTTTATCACGGTGTTGAATCCAACGATTCGCAACGAGATAAATAATCAGCAACTACATTGTTTTGCCACTAATGTGCTGTACTCTTAAGTTATACTGTTGCAGGCACAAAGACCACCTGGTCAGTCTTTGATTATGGTTTTTCATTCTCTGGATAAATGATAGTGGATTGTGATCAGACAACACTAAATTTCTTCATTCCTAGGTCTATTCACATACACTTCAAATTTTTTTTCAATGCGGTGATTAAGGCTAAAGTTTCCTTCTCAATTGTCGAATATACTTTCTGATGTTTTTTCAGTTTTGTAGACATGAAGCAACACAGTGGATGGTAGATATTATTTTTCATCTTCTTGAAGTAGAACAGCTCCAACCCCACCAGATCTGACGCATCAACTTGTATCACAAATTTCTTGTCGAAGTCGGAGCTTGAAGTACTGGTCTTGAAGTTAAAATGGCTTTTACCTTCTCAAAGGATTTTTGACACTCTGGAGTCCAAATAAACTTAGCTTTAGGACTAGTCAAGTCTGTCAAGGGAGCTACTACAGCTGAGAAATTTGGGCAAAAACGACGATAGAAACCAGCCATGCCATAAAAATCTCTGTAGCTGTTTCCTGGTAGTAGGTGGGGTAGTCTTACGGATACCTTCTACATTTGCATTTACTGGAGCAAGAAGGCCTTTCCCAACTTCAAACCCAAGATACTGTACAGTTGCCTTTCTAAACTCACTCTTCTCTAAGTTGACTGTTAATCCTGCTTCTTGTAGTTTCTTGAAAACTTTCTTCAAAATCTTCAGATGTTCTTCCCATGTTGTAGAGTAAATCATGATGTCATCCAGGTATACACCTACTCCTTCTATGATCCTAGCAGTTGATCCATCACTCGTTGAAATGTTGCGGGTGCATTCATCAGACCAAACGGCAGAACAGTATACTGATATAGTCCAAATGGAAGTAATAAAAGCTGACAGCAACTTCGCAAATTCTTTTCTTGTCTAAGGGGTAATTTGATAATAATCCTTTGAACAAGTCCTATCTTCCGGAAACAAACTTGGCTTGCCTAATATTATCAAGTAACTGATCTATAACAGCAAAGGATAATTATCAGCCACACTGATGAATTCAGCTTCCATAATCAGTACACATCCTAAAATGAACCATCCAGTTTCTTCACTAACACACATGGAGAAACTGAAGTGACTTGAACTGGGTTCTGCTAATCCATGTTGCAGCAAATACTCAACTTCTTTCTTCAAACATCTCGATGATACGGTGATAAGCGATAGGCTCTTTGCTTGAAAGGTTTTCCATCTTCTTGAATCTTGATTTCATGCTTGGTCAGATCAGTACGTCTAGGCACATCTGAAAAATTTCTGGAAAACTTCTAATTACGTCACTTTAAGTTAAGTCTTCACCTTGTTCAACACTCAGATGTTTCGTTTATCCTCCAAACCTTTTCCAAAATTGAAGAATTATTCATCTTGCTTGCAGCTCCCAATTCGTAGCCATCATCGTCTTCGTAGATAAAGTTGTTTGGGTTACTGACACAGTTTCAGTTTAGTTTCTGAGAAATAAGGTTTCAAGAGGTTCACATGTATCTTCCTTTGTTTTCTTCTTCTTTCTGGTGTTTTAATCACATAAGTTCTATCACTAACTCTTGAATTATCTTGTAAGGACCTGAAATTTATTAGTGAGAGGGGAAATCTCTTGACAGGTAAGAACATTAACACTTGTTGACAAACACTAAAACTTCTTAGCTTAGTCTTAGCATCAAATCTCCTTTTCATTTTCTCTTGACTAATTTCAAGTTTTCTAAAGAGAATTTTCTAATCTCTTTCAACCTTTTCCTTAAGTTTCTTCACATACTCTCCTTGGCTTTCCTCTTGATTTTCTTCCCAATTTTCTGCAAGAATCTTCAACGGTCCTCTAACCTCTCTTCCAAAATCTTTTCATTAGGTGAACATCCCATACTTTCTTGGTAAGCACTCCTAATTTCAAACAACATTAAAGGTAAACCAACATCCCATTCTCTTCCTGACTCAGAACAATACTTTGTCAGCATACTTTTCAATGTCTGGTGGAACCTTTCCAAGGCACCTTGAGTTCTGGATGATAGGCAGTGGATAACTGTTGTTTCACTCCTAACAATTCATCACATCCTGGAATAACTTTGAAGTAAAGTTTGTTCCTCTGTCACTTTGTACTATTTCTGGTATTCCAAACTTTGAGAAAAACTCCACAAGTTTTTCAGCAACTATCTGGCAGATTTGTTTTCTAACAGGGATTGCTGTTCTGGATATCCTTGTCACGGGACACATTAATATCAACAAATACTCATTTCCTTTCTTTGTCTTCGGCAGCGGTCCAACCATATCTATAATCACTTTGCTAAAGGGTTTTTCTCCTCTAACTTCTATAGGTTGTAGGGGGCTTTCTTGATGGTTTCATTCGGTTTTCCAGCTATCTGGCAGGTATGACACTCACGACAGAACCTGCTAACATCTCTGTGAAGTCCAGGCCAGAAAAAATATTTCATGATCTTCTCCACGGTCTTCTGATTCCCATAGTCCAGACTCATGAGCTACTGCAACCACTTGCTTTCTCAACGGATATGGAATCAAAATTTGATGATATTCGCCCCATACGCATTTCCTGGTATATCTGTAGGTCTATACTTCCTCATCAGCAAACCTTCCTTCAGATAGTAACAGGTAGGAGTTTGTTGCATCTCTTCTCGATCAACAACTCTGAAGAACAAATCAGTTAACGATGCATCCTTCTTCTGCAAGTCCATCAGCTTCTCTCTTGTCACTTGACCAACTTCAAGGGTTGAATTCTCAATATCTGCTAACTCAGCTACTGTAGTTTCACTACTGTCTTCAGCAACACTTTGACTACTCGGAATCTCTTCAGGAACATCAGGTTTTCTTCTTCTACGTCGTCGTCCGTCTGCTTCATCTTCTTGGGAAATCTCTTCTTGGTCAGCACTATGGGAAACTTCACTTCCCTGGAACAATTCTTCTAAGCACAAAGATCCTTCACTTGATCCTTCTTGGGTGTGTAAATCCTCAGTTTCTTTCACTTGCAGTCATAGTCCTCTTCATACTTCTGGTAGCTCACAACTAGGAAAAACAGTGGGGGTTATCTTCTCCAACTCTACTGTAGGACTAATCCTCAATGGTTTGTCTGTCACTACAGGACAAGGAATAAATGGCACACACCAACTTCATTCCCCAACAGAAATGTATACTTCTACAGCCAGTGAGTCCTTTACAGCAAAATCAGCATTCCCTGTCACCAATTCACATGACAGGTGTAAGCAGCATATAGGAGTTACTTCCTCTCCTCCTATACCCTTCAAAATAACTGAATCTCCGTGAGACTCTTCTCCAACTGGAGGTGAGAACCACGTACTACCACACTATGGTTACTCCCTGTATCACGTAATATCTTGACTGGTACCTGCATACTTCCTTCTTGAGTTGACAGCATACCCTCATAGATAGTATATGGCTTAAAAGCCTCCACACTGCTTAGCCACTCACTGCTTGAGGTAACATTTCCACTGGATGCTAAACATTCAGCTTGTTTAGTTTCATTCTTCTCTGGAGTCTGATTCTTTCCCACACTGCTCTTCGTAGTTTGTTTCACCTGGTCGCCTTTTACAACTTGACCAACTGGTTTTGACTGCTGTTGATTCCAGTAACACTCTTGACTGTAGTGTCCTACTCTTCAACACTTGAAACAAACAACATTAGGTTTCTGTAACTGTCTTGAAAACTGGATGAGGATTTCACATTAGTTTGCTGAGGTGTATTACATTGTGTACTCTTAATAGTATCACTGGTAGGTTTCCCATTAAATTTGTTCCTGTTATTTGGATAAGACTTAAGACCTGGGCATTGTTGACTCTGATACTTGACATTGTAATTACGTTTACTACTGATTATATTGTAATCTTCACTAAGTGCAGCTTTGTCAAGTTTCTTCACTTCTCTCTCTCTTAAATAAGCTCTTATATGTTTCAGGAATTCCCTAAGATACTGTTCAAGAACAAGTAACTCTTCTAACTCGTCAAAGTTTTAACTTAGCAGCTTCTACCCAACGTTGGAAACACCTTCTCACTTTGTAGGCATAATCTAAGAATGTTTTCCTTCTCGTCTCTTTTCTTAAATTTCTAAATCTTTCATTGTAGTACTCAGGGGTCATCTGGTAAACTTGTAGCACACTGTGTTTAAGTACCTTGTAGTCTTTACACTGATCAGCTGTTAAGGCTAGATAAGCACTTCTCCCTTTACCAATTAAGACACTTTGTAGCAAAACTGACCATTTATCCTCTGGCCATCCCATACCTGAAGCCACTTTCTCAAAGTGATCAAAAAACTCATCTGGAGCTTGTTCAGTAAACTTAGGGATTAACTTCTGTACTCTCACTACATCAAATACAGGGTCTTGATTACCTTGGTTAGGGTTAGAGCGGTGTTACAGGTAATGTGGATCTAGCTTTTATTAATTCCATTTCCCTTTCATGTCTTGCAATTTCTCTTTCCTCTTTTATCCTTTCTCTCTCCTCTTCTGCTGCTTTTTTCTTCTTCTCTTTCTCTTCTTTCTTGTTTTTCCCTGTCTATTATTTCTCTTTCAGCTTGCATTCTCTCTCTTTCAGCAAGCATTTTTAGCTTAATCAAATTCTCTTCTGCTTCAGTGCGTCTAAGCTCTAACTCTGCATCACTTTTCTCTTTCTTTTCTGCTTGCTTATTTATGAGATCAGCACGTGCTACATTCAACAACTCTTGAGCCAACTCTAACTCATCTTCATCAGTTATTCTACCAGAGTTTATCAATGATTCCATAGCAATACATTTTATTTGTGCCTTTACATACTAGTAGACACATAACCACCACATGCCTCTGCTAAAGCGCTCCACTGTGCTCTAAGACAGAGTGGATTCAGACAAAACTTGGATGGAAGGGGCTGCTAAAAATTCCTGAACATTGTAATAATATCAACTTACAATTCAATACAATAAATGCAAAACAAAAACTATATGGTCACTCTCCTAACAAAATATATCCCTAAAACCACCAGTATATTCAAGAGTGATATGAAATCTACTTTCCCAGGTCTCTGGGCACCATTAAACAATGTTACGAAGTGCCAAGTATCTGGTTACCATTTATCAATTATTACCTCACCAAAAGCCAGACACCTGAACCCTCATAACACGTTTGAACGACTGAATACTCTAAAGGCAACAGTGATCCCTTAACACTTACCAGTATTGCAGAAAATCAGACTTAAGTTCATCAAAAACAGGTGTGAGTTAATATTGTAAGTAATTAAATTAATCAAAGGGCATCACTCCATCAACAACTTTAAAACTCTAAGTATTTCCCTGATTTCAGAAGTCTTAAGTACTTCCCTGGTTCTAAGTCACTTCAAGAAAATTGAAGGAAAGCAAATCAATTACCACTCTATGTTTCTACCTAACATAAATATAATCATAATTAAATATACTGGTTTGAAATGAAATACTCATAAAATTTTAAATACAAAAATTTATTATCAAATTCAAAATTTGTAAGTGAAATTCACAATATCAGGGAAAATTACTGTTACTTGAAAACAAAGTAAAGTTTAATTAATTCTTGAATCAAATTGAGTAAAATTAAATCAAAATTAATTTGTCACAAAATTCAAGAAAATTAATTCAATCAAAATTCAAAAGTATCAGGCAATAATTGAAAATCTGAAATTAATTCACACAAGTGCTAAACAACAATAAATCTTGAAAAGAATTCTAAGTAAATGCAAATTAATTCACAATGTGTAAATTTATTTAAATGTGCAATGATTAAGCAATGAAAATAACTAAGTCAATCAAATTGTGAATGCAATGAAATATAAAATAAGAAGACACACTTCAATAAGAAAATGAAATAGTGCACAAACAATGGAACAATCACAAACACAAAAATACGCAATGTGTAAAAAAAAGTGTAAATGTTTTCACTCAAAAACATCAGTTTTTTTACCAAAACCTTCGTAACACCTGTTATTAGTTAACCACGCAATTTTTCCTATCAATTTATTTATTAGTTAAACACAATTCCTATCCGTTATTAGTTAACCAACACTTTTTTCCATTAACTTTTAGTTATTAGTTGCAACTAATAAAAATATAACACTTTACCTTTTTGGTTTTTGGTATACCAACTTCTTTCTCTGCTGCGGTCTTGTCTTACACAATTTCACAAAAACCAGGCGCCGTTATGAAATTATGTTGAGTTCAGATTCCACAAAAGAAACTAAATAATAATAAATAAACTCTAAGAAATATCAATATGAAATTCTCACAAGTTACGAGTGACCAATTTACGTTTACGTTAATATAATCTCAATGATTTCGAGTGAGAGAGAGAGAGAGATCTGACTGCCTCGAGGTCCTAAGATAGAATGTAATGAAATTTTCTTCCTTTACAGAAACGACAGAGCAAATGATACAAAACGTTCTTGTCACGAATGCTTCCAGTAGCTTGGAAATCTGATGCAATCTTCATAAAGAAAATATGCAATTCCCACGTGGGACTTGACAAAGACATACGCGTACAAACGAGTCTGTTAAAAAAAAAAAAAAAAAAACAAAAAAAAAAAAAAAAAGACACGTACCTGATCAAAACGGAGGCTGAGCGACAATTAAAATTGACATGTTTTGATAACAACGCAAGACTCCAGCTGGCTCGCTCGCTATCACACGTGTTTGACAGATTAGGGAAGCAAACGGAGATCTCTCTCTTTTTACATTATATATATATATTCTTTTACAACATGCAATGCGAAATCTTAACACATTTTAAAACATCCTATTCTAAGCTATCTAGGAATCTGAAAAAATGTTACACAATCTACAAGACATTTCAAGAGGGGAAACATGCATTTTGAAAGTAGCAATATATAATATATATATATATATATATATATATATATATATGTATATATATATATATATATATATATATATATAATATCATATATATATATATATAATATTATATATAGTATATATATATCAAAGCAAATATCACAGGAAAATGATAGTCAGAAATCCAAGTGCTTTTGTCTTTACTAAGACATTGTCGATTCACTCCTTGACATTGTCTTAGTAAAGACGAAAGCGCTTGGATTTCTGACTATCATTTTTCCTGCGGTATTCGCTTATTTAATGAAGTCACGTCCATCTACTGTGATTTTTTAAGCATATATAATATATATATATATAATTATTTATATATATGTGTGTGTGTGTGTGTGTGTGTGTAGATCAAGTATAAAAGGCCCATTAAAACTGGTTTAAAACTAAGGACTACATTTCGGTGGACTGACTTCCACCTTTATCAAGTAGTGAATGACAGAAGTTATATTGGCGAAATACATAGTGGGAAATATGCCCTTAGGTGATGCCTTGGGTCACCACTAAGCTTCATTGTTGCTTTAAGGGAGATATTGTCTATATGGTCAGAGTTCTATGCTCCATTGGAAAGGTTGATCCTATTATCCTGTTGTTTTATCAGTGAAGATTCTACCATCTGACATTTGTATCGTCAGCTGCTCTTTTATAAAGTCTGGGATGAGCTCCAATCCATAGTATGGTTCATGTTGTTTATGTGACGGAAAATTACCGAACCATGCTGGCCTTATCTAACTGAGCGCTTATGTTGAGTTAATCTTTCTGAGAGAGATTTTCCTTTTAATCAATAGTATGACATCACAATCCCTGCAGGGGATTTCATAAACTCCTACGTCTTTAGAAACTGGGTTCTGTTGAAACAAAGTTAATTAAGGATTTCCCTAATGTATTCGGATAAGTATAGATGAAAAGGTTGGTTTGCCTAGTGTTTGTGATCCCTCTTAATTATCCACATGACATATTGTGATATTGTTTATGTATTTTTCCTTTTCTTTGTTTTCTGTGGGTTTGTAAAAAATGCTCTTTGCTTTATATATGGCTTTTTCTATTACGTGTTTGGAGTATATTAAGAAGATGAGTGGATTTTTTATTGTTTCAAGATCATTGCTAATAAAATTTGAGGAGCAAATTCTCAGGGCTCTAAGAAATAAGTTACTCGCTATGCCGAGTTTAACTGAAATGTCACGATAGCTGTAAAAATTTATGTATGAAAGTGAGAATAACGCTTTCCTGAAGGCAGTGAATTTGTAATTGTCATTAGTTCTGATGGTTAAGACATCTAAAAAGGGGATTTGTTTAAGTAGAATGGGAAAACAATAACCAAATCCTCTTGCTAAAATGCCCCAAGCACATAATAGAAAAAGCCATACATAAAGCAAAGATAATGTATTACAACCCACAGAAAACAAAGGAAAGGAAAAGACAAACATCATGTAATAACTACTAGTTCTTTTTTTTTTATTTTTGTTTTTTTAACCAAACTTTAAGCTACATTAAAATACATCTACATTGTATATTATGTATTTTAAACACTCAATTTTATGGGATTTTAAATTTTTATTGGCTTTTTAGCAATTTTTTTCAGACAGTACGAATCAAGTTTCTGCTGGATATGCCAACAACTGCACGATTATTATTTGTTTTGAATTTTTAAACTACTTATTGTTATGCAAGCACAGTATATTAGATGTACTATAACATCCATATAATGTGATTTTATACTTTTCATTGGGTTTTAGGTGATGTTCCTATTTTTATGACGCTTCATATTTTCGCGGACCAACATAAATTTGAGTAAACCGACACAGAGGTGACTTATTATTTAAGAAAACTGCTGGAAAGTTGAAACATATAGTATAGTATAGGCCTATTCATAAAATGTCAACCCAATCATTAGCTTTCGCATCAGCATTTTCATCGTTGCTGCCACAATCTGATGCGTTCTGCAGACTTCCCCTGTCCCCGCACCCACCTTCCCCAACACAAAAAAGTGAATTATATTTGCTCTCACCGCATGGAGATCTCCGAGTCCCACCTATAGGTGAGGGTCCAGTTAAACTTGTTTTTGTATTTCTGTAGTCTCTTAACGTGTCCCGGTGGCTCCGCGTTCATGAAGATGTAACGAGTATGAGGAGACCTGGAATAATCACAGTAGAGCTGGTTTATATTGTACTTGATGATGAAGGGAAATTGGATGGCAATGGTAATGATGATAAGAAAGGTATATAACAACTACAGTAATAGGAGGTTTTACTATTGTGATCAATCATCACTGTGTTGTATCAGTAACAGCGATATCATAACAGCAGTAAATAAGAGAATGTCTTCATTCAAAACCACCTGAGAATCAGTAAACTGGGAAACAAATATAATATGCATGAATCTCATTTGGTTACCTGTCACATACCATGAGAACATGTTCAGTTCATTCCTAATTGATTTACAAATTAACGAGGCTATCTGAACCCATCATTCTTATCTCTCACACTTTCCTGCACTTAATCAGAACCATTTTGCCCTCTTATGGACTGGAAGTAAAATAAAAACATCAAAGCCAAGTCTGTGTGTAGAACGCAAACATCTACCAAGGCTGAGCATTCAATCTGCGCCCCTTAGCAGTCCTATATCCAGATCGCACATCTCCCATTTTACTTGAAACATATCTGCCTCTTTCTAGCGGTTTGCTGTCACCTAAAACAAGAGACATATATCAACACCGTTTTCTTGCCCATCTTTATGGTGTGAAATAGGATAAAACATATAAGAACCTCTTTTGACAAGTAGATGGTGCCACTATAGGACCCCCCTCGGTGGTCTATTTGGCAAATATCGAGGAAAGAACCTTCAGTTCCTATCCGAAACCGAAGATATATGCCCGATATACGGACGATATCTTCATTGCCACGCACGTACAGTATGCCTTGAAGAGGAACTCTAGCCTGAACATTATCGAATATGGTGTCGAAGGGCAACTTTAATTCTTGTTTATAAATGTGGAGAGATGAGGAGACAGGTACAATACTATCATATACTAAAAGGCAACTAATGTAGGTCAGTGCCTTAGTGCCCATGGCGAGTGCCTGGGATATTTAGTAATGCTCTATGGTAGGTGTGTACTTGAGATTGTAGAATTACACACTGTTACTCATGGAAAACTACTCGCAGAGCTCAAATGTGTTATCCTAACGAATAACAGAAACGACGACAATCTAACAGAAGGTAGCGTATGAAAACAGTTGGATGTTTATGTCGGCACACCAGTGACGACGCCAACCTTACCGAGAAACATCAGATTGTATTACAAAGACGCATATCAGTCAGTTCAGGGATGAAGTCCATGAAATGAAGAGAATAATTGCCAGCGTGCGACACCTACGAATCCTGATGAGATTATTTCCTTCCATTCTACTGCTGCCCAAACCTAGTCAGCACCCTTATGATGGAAAATAGCACAGCCCCTGTAGAGAGATGTGGCAGTCAACCAATAAAGCGCCTCAGTGGTCGCGGGTTCGATTCTCGGCCATTCCATTGATGAGTGAGAGATGTGTATTTCTGGTGATAGAAATTCACTCTCGACGTGGTTCGGAAGTCACGGAAAGCCGTTGGTCCCGTTGCTGAATAACCACTGGTTCCATGCAACGTAAAAGCACCATACAAACAGTCAACCAATGAACTATACAAATTGAAATTCATCCAAGGAATCTGTCAAGCCCTCAGTAATTACTACATAGGTCCCACCACCACCACTGCGCAGGCAATTGCAAGCTCACTGCAACCAATAATATTTCAACACTGTATATGACTATGACCAAAGCCAACACTAGAAGAATTAATAGAAAGCACAGAGATCGTGCATAGAGAAGCAGGTTCTACAAATTGCAAAATAGCAGAAGCTGTGATATAAATAACAGTGGCCTGCAATAAGTTTTTATAGAGCAACACGGACTTCATCCTCTATTCCTCAAGAAAACCTCAGGATATCTGTGAGAATTGGGAGGACACGAGCGACAGAAACACCCCTGAACATGACTACTGACGTGTATTTCTGGTGATAGAAGTTCACTCTCGACATGGTTCGGAAGTCACGTAAAGCCGTTGGTCCCGTTGCTGAATAACCACTGGTTCCATGCAACGTAAAAACATCATACAAACAAACAAATGACATACTGACAATGAAGCAAATCAAGCCTAAGGCTAGCGATGGGAATCCCGCCTTCCCTTGGCTGCAAGCCACGGCATTGGACGTGTCCTATAAAGCACAAGAATGCCTATGCTACCGCCTGGACCACCAGCAAGAGAATGAGACCAGCTGAACAATAGAAATTCAGTACTGGAATGATGTCACGTTTGAAATTCAAAAGTCCCGTGCAGTTGTAAGAGCCTCACATGTCAATAATAATCCAGTCCTGAAGAAACTGCCAAGAGGTGGGAAGTGGTCCGTCGACTATAAGAAGCAGTTAATGGAAAGAGTCGTTGGATCATTTTTTCTGATTGCTGAGAAGCTTGCCTGAAGATGCAAAAGAAGCATAAACTGATTCAAAGTCCTGATAAGAAAGTTAGTATCTGTGAACGATGCCATGGATTTCATAGAAATTGCATAAGAGAAAATATGCCCAAATAGCATGTATATTTTTTTTTCTCTGTATAAAAAGTAAGTGTGAGGGCTCCGCATAAACATTCAGATGTATTACCAAAAGAAATAGTTACATCTTTATCATAGTAAGCCTACAATATCAGAAACGTTGATTCCAGCCAATCACGAACTAGCTATGCATTGCCACATCTACCTAAAACCTACGTTCATGAGTGACAGATAGAATGAAATCGACTATATCATTTATCCATGACTTTACATAACTGGTCTTAGTTGGAAAAGACAGGAAGCATGTGAGTCCCATATGTATGAGTGCATTTGTACCTAATTTGAATCGTCTTACCAACCAATAAATATTCTCTTATGCATATCACAATATCACACAGCCGTAGCTACGTTTATCGAAACATTTCAATAAGCCCACTTTGTACTTACCTTACGGAGGAAAACTTTTGTCCTTGGAGCGCACGTGCCATATAACAGCATCCAGTTCTTTCATACCGTACAAAGTTGCGTGTTTTGTTCGTTACTGTGCATGCGTTGTATTTGCACCCGAAGCGAAGGAAGGCCGATCGTCCACTGCCCAGACCAAAATTCTTAGGGGCAGTGCGAGGCTGATATTAATTTATTAAACAATGGAATTTGATCATTAGTAATGGTAGTAAGCACCTTTTTGACATCATTAACTATCAAATTTACATAATTTTATTACATGGTTAATCCTTTTGAACTGTTGAAGAAAAGTTTGCAAGGAATGTGATTATGTAGAATCGTGAGGCGTTTGTTAGGGAAAGGAAAACTTGGCCCTTTTAATGAATTTGAACATAATCTATTATTTATTATATGGTGAATGCTTCCAATGAGTGTATCTTAACCTTACAGTGACAAAGAAACGCCTTTAAAGATGGAGATTGAAAGCAAAGTTAGGACTGCTAGAGTGGAGACATGCGTATTTTAATAATTGTAACGCAAACTACACACATTGAGAACTGTAGGCATTAGAATGATCTATGAGAGCCATAGTAGAAGAGTTATATGTTGGTTAAATTTCGGGGGAGTTTTCTTGTCTGAACTATATTCTCATGTACAAAAATATATATAAACTATATTCCTAACACAAGTTGCATGCAATTGCTTCGTATCATTCACAAGAACAGTTAACATTAAAATCGTGTGTTTCCGACTTCAGATGATTTGGTAGGTGTGTGATTCCCAATAATTCACAATCAAACAAGTTCAGTTTGATTTTGCAAATCTTGTAGTCATTCTTGCTACCAGTGTATATAGATGCATTTATTCTTTTTAATTTGGTTGCCTGATTTGGCCGTTTGCATTTGCACAGTCCATGCTCAAAAGTGATGCTACATGAACATAGGATTTCGTTAAAAATTCAATAACTGGCAACGTAACATCTTGCATATCTATTTCTTATTTATTGATTCAAAAACACAAGTACTTCTTAAGGTCAAAATATGTTTCATAAGAGTGAAAGCTGTATATATCAAAACCAAGAAAATTTAGTGTGTAGCCAAATTTCGGAAAAACTTGTATGGTTTAACATTTCCAGAACTTTTGTTCATTCAGTGCCGATGCATTCAACAAAGAAAAGTCATCAACAACCCTAGGTTCAAATGTTAAAATAGTAGATATAGAAAAAATAACCATAAAATTGTAGATAGTCCTATTTGGTTATTTTTCCCCCTTGACACTGAATATATATATATATATATATTATATATATATATATATATATATATATATATATATATATATATATATATATATATTATATATATTTATATATATATATATATAATTACAAATGTTACTAAAACGCATCCACCGGTATTAGCGCTTGAGCATGGCCTGTGTGATGCAACCATTGAAGTGGCAGCAAGATGATCCAGCAAGCATTTTCTAGTTTTTATTGGACTATTAGAATTTTCATTAAAATTAGATTGTGTTAGATTTTTTAACTACTTCAAAAATAAAGGGTCACTAGTAAGTATTCCCTATGCAGTTGCATTATTTTTTATGCCAAGATTTTTTTTGTTCCCACCTCCCAGGCCCGTTAGATTTTTAACTTGCCAAAAATACCTTGCATTTAGCAGTGACATTTATATATTAACAATTTCTGGCTAGAAAGCATATGAAGTTTTATCTATACCTTCTTGCACTTCAAGTTAACTTATAAATGAATCAGTTGTACACCAAAAGCAAACAGAACTTTCAAGAAAATAACATTCTTTGTCAGTTAAGAAAAAGTGTTGCATAATCCTTGGTGTTATTACTAATAAATATTTAGAATTATTATAACTATCTTCTCGATATACTAGTTTAAAGGATCATCATCATTTATTCTTCAAAGAACAGGTAGTCTATAAAGGTAGATCCTTTATTAAATGGAATTACTTCTGAGAAACTATATTATTTTTGTTAGGCTTATAAATAATTTTGCAGCACAGGCAATTTGAACATGGCCTAAAGATTCAAATTTAAACAAATTTCAAAGAAAACTTTTTTTTTTTTTTTTTTTTTTTTGTTTTTTTTTTTTTTTTTTTTTTTTTTTTTTTTTTAAATTCATATTTCTATTTTGAAAAATCATTAGGTCAATTGTTATATGCTGTATAGGTAATTACAAAGATCGCTTCAAGTAGCATGTTAAGCACGCTGGCACTGATGCCAATCTTATCATAAATGTGCTCTGCTGAGCTAAACAATAAAAAAGTAATTTCATATAAGAGCTCATTTCCATACAACCATAATGAAAATAGTGTTAGTTGTGAAACTGCAAACTCATCGACATGTATGACATTTGGTATGTAAAATAAGATTAGCACTACTTGGCAACTGTAACACTGAGACTGAAATTTTTGATGATATTAAAACGTTCATGTTGCGTCACTTAAGAGCATGGAGCGCCTCAGTGGCGTGGTTGGTATGGTGTTGGCGTGCTACCTCGGTGGCCGCAAGTTCCATCCTCGGGCATTCCACTGAGGGGTGAGAGATGTGTATTTCTGGTGATAGAAGTTCACTCACAGTGTGGTTCGGAAGTGACCTAAAGCTGTTGGTCCCGTTGCTGAATAACCACTGGTTCCATGGCTGTACTTTCATATAAATCTTATTATCTATCTTACTTTTTCGTCTCTGCTTTTTTTTCTTGCTAAGCAATATAATGGCCCTCTTTCCGGAATTGTTATATAATGATACGGGCTTGTTACGAGTAACAATAACAACTCTGGCACAGTTACTAATGATAATAATTATGGTAAAAAATGGAATGTGTGCCCATACATTGATTTTTCTCTGTTTTAACAATGACAACCTATCGGTAATTAGCTCAACTTCGCTATCGGGCAAAATCTCAAACAAGAAATTCCGGAAGAGTACAGTGTATTGTACATCATATAATGAGATGCAATGACAAATTAACTACAATATTCCATTTACTTTTCATGATACAGGTACACTAGAAATATTATAAGTTTTTGAAGAAAGAAAGCTTTAAAGGTTTTCTTAAAGCTTAAAAAATGCCTAGATGGGCGAATAAAACCAGCCGGTGCAGCTCGTTAAGGAAAACAGTGTTTGGCAAAAGGCTCTCGAAAGTATATACAGCAAATATTATACTCCGGATACCTTCTAACATTATACGAACGTTTAGCGCCTCAGTGGCGTGATCGTATGGTCTTGGCCTGACCACCTCGGTGGCCGAGCGAGTTCGATTCTCGGGCATTCCATTGAGGTGTGAGAGATGTGTACTTCTGGTGATAGAAGTTAACTCTCGACGTGGTTCGGAAGTCACGTAAGGCCGTTGGTCCGTTGCTGGATAACCACTGGTTCCTTTATGCAACGTAAAAACATCATACAAATAAACATACGAACGTTACACGAGGGCTATAACTGGTTACAAATTTTTTTTCTTTTTTTTTATTTGAGACCGCTACTTTCTTACAGTTAATCATGTCTACAAAATAAAAGCGTGGGCTTTTATGGAAGGAAGTGGTACGAGAAAAGAAATTTTTTTTTCTTCTTCTTTTTTTTTTGTACTATTTACCTCCATGTTTGGCGCTCACACTTTTATTTTTGTAGACAGAAGATCATGGTGTGTCTAAAAAAACATTTATTTTTCACTATTTCGTGCATTTTAATAGAAGCGTGTTTAGAATTTTTTTCAATATATTTTTTTTATTTATTTATTTGATTATAGTACTTTTAGTTTGACAGAAAATTTAACCAATTCATGATTGTAGCTAGCGAAATTGACTCCTGTCGAGCCAAGGAAGGTTTTGAGAAATCCACAGTTATTAACTTCTAGCGACTCAAAGAAGGTATAAAGATCCTTAGCTATAACCGTTCTACCTAGTCGAAGAAGTTGCGGAAAATCTGAAGAGTTTCCCCCCACAAATCCTGAGATACGGGGAGATGTCACCTGTATTGGGGGTCATTAAGTGTAACAGCTGACCTACTGATCATGTTCAAGGTATATTGTCACCGGAACTGAGTAAGTCCATCGGGGCGAATGGATCAAGTCGAAAATTGAGTTACAAGTTATGACCCAGACAGACGCAGAAGTCAGGTTAAATAAAAGTGACCTGATTCTCATCCCTCCCACTGTGCTCACGAGATCTCTCTCGCTCTTTGACCGCCAAGTTACCATCTTCCCGTAGTTGGGGTTAGTGCCGTCAAGGCATCTCATGCGGTGCATTGTAGGCACTACTTAAGGTTCTTTGCAGCATGTCTTCGGCCCCTAGCTGCAACCCCTTTCACTCCTTTTACTGTGCCTACCTTCATATTCTCTTTCTTCTATCTTACGTTCCATCTACCAACCATCTGATTTATAGTGCAAATGTGCGAGGTTTTCCTCTTGCTACACTTTGCAAACCTTTTACTGTCAGTTTCCGTTTCAGCGCTGAATGACTGGACCTTCGGCCTAAATTCTAAATTCAGTTCAGTTCTAAACCTGGGATTCGTTGGTCATAGACCATCGAAATTACTCCTGTTAAGATCAATTGAAGCTCACCGTGTTTTGTCTTCTGAGTGGAGTATGTCAACAAATATTAGAAAATAAAGTTCTTACCTTATTCCAAATGAGGATTTTTTTCAGCGGAATACGAGCCGAGTCCTTCTTTTTGCCATTCGCGGGAGAATCGATCTTATCTGAATCGACTGCGCCTTCTTCTTCGTCTTCTGTTTCGTCCTTGCTCCCATTCTTTAATGGTTGTTTAATGATGTCCTCGGAGTTTGGGACATCATTACTTCCAGTGACATCAGCACCTGACGTCACACTTGAATTGTGTTGGCCTCTGAAAAAAGGAAATCTATGAGCTGGAAAGTAATTTCAGTATGTGTGCGATAGTGCTTTCGACATCTTGCAGACACTAATATGGTTTATATGTGTGCGGGAATCATTTTTAACACAATTATCAGTTGCACTGCAGTCAGGTTATCATTACACTAAGAAAGAAGCTCTTGGTGCGGCTTGTTTATTCTTGCATTGCCCAAAAGGTTTGTTCATCTTGGCGAAAAATTGACTGAAGGTTAAAGGCCTCGCATTTGGGACAAAGATTAAATTTTGAGAGAAATTTCAATCTGGATGACGAACACACCAGGCAAAATCTACGGAAACAGCTGAACACATTCACAAAGCACGATGACTATGCACAAACATGGGCGCCCGCAGCATATTTTCCAAGGGGAAGAACAATATATATATATATATATATATGTGTGTGTGTGTGTGTGTATATATAAAGGCATACAGCAGGGTCCATAAAACACATCAACAAGGCCATAGTTTATTCAAACGAAACATTTCGCACATGTTCTCTGTGCATTTTCAATCTGTATAACATAAAAATAATTAAAATTTACAAAGAACATTTTAAAAATATTGAGAGAAAAAAGGGTTTATTATTAAAAACTTTTAAAAATTAACATTATTTAAAAAGGGTACAGTAAAAAAGACCCAGTGCTCACCAAACCATTCAGAGGAGAAGGAGAAGAACGAATGACCAAGATTTGACACCAACCTACGACTTCAGTTATGCGAGATAAAGAGAGGCGAAAACGTTAGAGTTTAAAGAAGGAACAAGCCGTTTGATGTATAATGACGCAAGGGTAGTTAAGTAATCACTATGGCTCGTACCACCAATAATGGAAAAATGCTTTTTGTTGACTTCAATTTTACATATAGAGGCTTGGTTCTTTATATTAGAAAATTCGGGTTTACTCAGTTTCTGGCCGGTTCTATAACTGTATCCATATGGCTACAATATCACAGCTGCAGTAACCTGCGACAAGATCCAGCATAAATACCGGGGCATCCCGGGCACTTGAATTTATAAATCAATGTTGGACCTCATGAAGGTCTGCAGTTTGTTCTTGTAGTTAAAGAATACGCCAATCTTGAGTGGATGATTGGAACTAATGAATATTAAGGCATCCAAATTCATTTTCAATTATTTGTTTATATTTGGTTGCAAAGTTGTTGTCCGAAATAAACGGGATTGTGGCAAAAATATTTTTCTTTGGGACATTATAAGAGGGTGTTGGATCAGAGAAGTGTTGTGACAACAGCCTGTTAATTACTTTAAAGCCCCAGTTTTTTGTATAAGAATTCTGTGAAAAAAAAAATTGATTAAAAACAAAATCTCATTATGAAAAAGAGACCAACTCGAAGAATTTCGAAGAGCCCTATTCTTTAACTACAAGGACAAACTGCAGACCTTTATGAGGTCCAACATTATTTATAAATTCAAAGATGTGCCCGGGATGCCCCGGTATTGAGGTTGGATCTTGTCGCAGGTTACTGCAGCCGAGATACTGTAGCCATATGGGATACAGTTATAGAACGGGCCAGAAACTGAGTAAACCCGAATTTTCTAATATAAAGACCAAGCCTCTATATGTAAAAACACAAAATTGCTAACAAGTCAACAAAAAGCATTTTTCCATTATTGGTGGTAACGAGCATATTGATTATTAACTACCCTTGAGTTATTATACATCAACGGCTTGTTCCTTCTTTAAACTCTAACGTTTCCGCCTCTCCTCTTTATCTCGCATAACTGAAGTCGTAGGTTGGTGTCAAATCTTGGTCATTCGTTCTTCTCCTTCTCCTCTGAATGGTTGGTGAGCACTGGGTCTTTTTTACTGTAACCTTTTTAAATAAATGTTAATTTTTAAAAGTTTTTGATTATAACCCATTTTTTCTCTCAATATTTTTAAAGTGTTTTTTGTGAATTTTAATTATTTTTATGTTATATTTACAGATTGAAAATGCACAGAGAACATGTGCGAAACGTTTCGTTTGAATAAACTATGGCCTTGTTGATGTGTTTTATGGACCCTGCTGTATGCCTTTTTCATATCTTCACCTGGAATCCGTATATATATATTATATATATATATATATATATATATATATATATATATATATATATTATATAATATATTATATATGCAGTGGAATTGCGATGCCAATAATTTTAAGTGAAGCATGATGCGTTATTGATAATAAAATTAAAAAAACTTACATTGACTTATTTTTCAATAGTTCCATAACCCGTTGCTGAATAACCACGGTTCCATGCAACGTAAGAAACACCATGCAAACAAAATAGATCCTTATTGCTGTGTTTTTCCACTGAAATCAAACATTTCTTGAAGGAATAACGTGGCTACATGCGTGCGTACAAATATAATGAGGATACCTTTAATTTACTTTATACTGAAAGAATATACTGTAGAATGGAAGGAAAACGAAGTGATGTAGTTAAATGTGATATATATATATAATATATATATATATATATATATATATATATATATATATATATATATTTTCCAGGATTTCAGGGGGCCCCCAAGTGGCCCCCTTGCCCCTACGTGCGGGCGCCCATGTGCACAAAACAAGCAGAATAATAGAAAACAGATAAGTGTTTTAACATTTTCATCTGCCTTGCTCTTAAAGAAAACGGAAACGATATCACTTACCTTTCGAACAAAACTGATCTTCGTAGAGAATTCTGGAAGGCGTCTGCAAATGTCTGTGCGTAATGCTGAAGGTAATGTACTGGCGTAAACTTCGAAATCAACAGGTACCAATACAGGTAAGGCAATGCCATACAACATAGTATTATTACCCAAATCTGAAATAAAATTAACGGTATATTTCATTACTTTCAGAGTAGATGTTACTCAAATCGCTGCTTTATTATAATTGGAAAGATCTTGCTTCCCAAAGGTTTCATGACAATCATAATATCTGTCCTGTTCGTGAAGGTTGAATTTGCTTACGAGCGAAGCGAAGTCTTACTGGAAACGGCCCCATTTTTGGCCGCCCTGCCCTAACGCTATTCAAATGCTAATATCTCCGAAAGTATTGAAGGTAGAAGAAAAATTCTTTCGGTAGATAAAACATTAAATCTTTCAATTTCATCCCATATAAGATATATTTTTAAAATATAATTTTGCCGCTTTGAGATATTATCCGTGATGTACCCAAGGGTCCGGACCCGTTATTTCCACCCTCTTATATTACTGTCACTTGTGACGGTTTGGGTTAACGTTGCGTTAATAATGTGTGACCTTGCTTTACCTGTTACCAAAAGATGGAATTAATAAGATATTTGGCTCACCTTCTTCGCCATCTCCACTCGAGTTGAATGCTGCTGATTTTCCTTCACGTGAGAACACTCGTCGTTGTTATAGTCTTTGGTTGTTATTGATGCTAGGGCAGGCACCGTAGATCCCTGATGGCATATGGGAAAGATACTATTACCCGAGTGGATTCTGAACCCAATGTTTAGTTTTGATCTTTGAACTTACACATGGATGAAACTGTTTTCATTGAATAAGGCAATTCTTGAGCCTGGCTACAGTTTAATTTTGGACTTTTGGTGGCAATATTTTCATGAATACGCGAGGTAGACCACGCAAGCAGGAAGCTAAAAGATGCTCGTTACTGAAAGTGAAACATTTATTCCTGGAATTTTTACGACCATTCATGGACGATGTTCACAGCTTCCAATTGAGAGATTTGCGTTTGTTTCCACCATCTTAATTTTTTTTGTTTTTTTTTTTTATTATTAAATGTCTTGTCTTCTAATGATTAAACCACCGATTTACTCTTACTTTCATTTCATCGCACTTATGTTCTCTTATTTATTTATTCATTTGTTACCAGTAGGCCGTTTTCCGTAACAGGGATGGTTCCAGATGAAAACAACACATTATATACTTTCATATCTGAAATAGAACTTGTTGAATAAAAGATGAACCGCCAGGAATTTTATTTATGATTTATTTATCAGAATAAAAATGTAAAATAATAAGTAATTTGTATGTTACACAGTACGGAAAAAAAAAATTAGTATTTAGACCTTATGGAGTATGCAAATAATAGTAATACTCCGACAACACTAAATGTTGTCGAAGTCTTGGCGGAGTTATTTCGTTTCACCGTCCGGTTAGCGGCTAATTTTCTCTTCCGTCAGCCGTTGACAGGTTTTCCTGATACTCCATCATCCATCTTTCAGAGATCGTTTCCTCGTGTAGCCTACTCTCTTTTGGCCTCATTAAAAAGTAATCGCTCGTATTCATTCGGCGACCATTAAGGGTAATAACATTTAATGTATGCATTTGGTGTCTGTCAGACACCTGAACAACTTCGATCGGATATTATTTATGAAGCCAACTATACTGTTTTTTTTTTTTTTTTCATCTGTCCACCCGCCTGTGGACAGTCGGGTGGACGGAAAAAAAAACAAAGTGTAGTTCCTTCTCCGATGAGGTGAATGTCAGTGTCCAGCTACAGTAGTTTAAAGTGTTAATTCTTTGCTTCTATTGCTTGTAAAGCATCAAAGTTTAGAGCTGAAATGGAAATATCGTAGTCATTTGGTGGGAATAATAAAAAAAAAGAAAATGGTGTTTGTATGACTTGTAAGCCTCTATGAATGAAAATAAATGACTTTGCTAATGAGTCTATTTTAATGTTCACATGTGTATGAAAAAACAACATTGCGACGGATCGACGAAAAGTTCTCTTTTAAATATGGCCTAAAAAGATTTGTAGTAACCTACAGAGTACTGAATTCTTACGATTAATGACCATTTATCGGCAATAATATAATATATATATATTGTGAAGTCTTTAGAGGTTTATGTATTAGATAAAGTTGTTCAGGGGCTTATAAAAATCTTATTTTGGCTATTAAGAAAGCAATTCTCTCTCTCTCTCTCTTACTGAGATCACAGAATTTTTATGGTACATGTACCGCATATACATGTATGCAATATCAGTGGTATCTCTCTCTCGCTGAGCCCATTTGATAATCAATTTTCCTACGGATCTGAATTCAGAACGAAAGAAAGAACAAATTTCTCTTGCGATTCCAATGACCGAAAACATAACAAGGCAATTTAACTGTGAACATAACTGTATATAATTTTCGTACATATAAGTATGAATATACGTGCATCAAGCTACAAATGTCCTTTAATATCCAATTCGCTCTGCCTCGGAATGAACATTTTTTCACATACGTTAACCGAAGGAAAATTTAATTAGTTAATAATTTCGTCCTCTCGTGGGTTCGAACCAGCGGCCCGCGGACACAGGAAAAATCAGGACTTCAGTGATATTATCGACTCGGCCAACAGGCAACAATAATATATTATTATTATTTGAAAATATATTTATTCCGATTTAGAGCGAATTGCATATTAAAGGATATTTGTAGCTTGATATATGTGTATGAATCATGGTGATGAAATAAAAATTCATATATATATATATATATATATATATATATATATATATATATATATATATATATGTGTGTGTGTGTGTGTATACATATATATATATATATATATATATATAAATATATATATTGTGATATCAGCTACTTAAGTTTTATCTCGTGGCTCCATTAAAGTAAACGTTTGTTTATTAATTGCTGTCAATATTCTATCAGTTCACTTGAGCCTCGAATTCTTGTTTGAGTTTTCTATCGTTGCTCTTCCCCCACCGAATGTTATTATTTGCTAATGGTACTCTGCCCGTGAAAGTTTCTCTTTACTTTCATGTACGAGTGCTTTGGTTGTTTCATCTTCTGCCTCCTGCCACGTTTGACTGTTTAAGAGGCGATTTGCATATTTTTCGTCTGGATGGGGGAGGGAAGATTGCTTTCGGCTCTCCTTTAGAGAAGTTCGCGCCCTTTCTCACGGCTAGTTGATTAGTGTGGTGATCACCACCTTGCACCATTGCTATCTGCTGTATTTGGTTTGGGACGTTTCTTGCTTCGAATGGACTCATCTGCTGCTGATGCATCAATGTCGCTGGATGCATACACCTGACCCTCTTTTGTGGCTGTGGTAGTAAGTGTACCGAGGCCATCGTCATCGTCCACATCTTGAGTTTTATCGACTACTGTTATGGTGACGCCTCTAGAATCATCCTACAAACAGCCGTTGTCTCGAGATCTTCTGAGAGTCGTTAGGAGGCCTTTTGGTCATGAAGAAGAGTAAGCTTCCGATTATGTGCCTTCTTTTTATCCAAGAATAGACTCATTTCCTTGTGGATGGGCAATAGTGTCCTGGGACGACTAATAAAGCCGGAAACTATCACTCGTTTGTTAAACTACTGCAGTGCTGAGATTTGTGTTTTTGTCCGCAACCGTGGGACCATATATATGTGGTACTATTTACTGTAGATATTGTGTTCATTTCAGTTAGGTTAAGAATTTTCTTCTTTCTTCATCTCTCACTTATTACTGACGTAGTGCGGAAGTTGTTTTTTCTCCCTTCTCCTCGGCACTTTCCCTCTAAATATCGTTTGAGTGAAGGTTTAACTGTGAGTTTGAATGGGAGGTGTAAGTGTGTGTGACTGTACCCTCAGCCAATAATTCGAGGACGTGTGTAAGTAACTTCTTGTAATAAATTTAGATTTTTACGTTCGTTTTTCAATTACCCCCTCAATAAAGTGTATTTTGTCTGTATTGCTGGTAAATTTTACTCTTTAGCCTTCAAGCTATCGTAGTAAAAGCAATTTTGTTGGAAGGCCCAGTAAACATATAATATATATATATAATATATACTATATATATATATATATATATTATATATACATATATATATATATATACTATATATATATACATATATATATATAATTATATATATATAATATATATATATATATATATTATACATCTATGACTGATGTTTTCGGATGCTGTAGTACTAACTGGGGAGATGTAAAAGGAAATGCAGTCAGTTGTGAGACTCTGGAAGCGTTTGCGAAAGGAGAAATGAGGGAGAGGTTGCACGGTACATGTAAATGAGGATGATAGAACAATGATTGTTATTAAGGGTGGTGGAAGAATGAACCCTCCCTGTTATTGTATCGGTATTTGCGTGATGGTTTGATGAGGGAAGAGGTGAATTGCCGATTTGGAAGTGAACCGAGGTTGTTGCAAGCCAATAAAAGAAAAAAAATTTGTTGAAGCTATTAACATAAGTTGCTGACGTAGATTTGTTTTGTTGTAACAAGAAGATTAAACAGGTGAAAAAGGTAGAGATGCGTGGAAGAAGTGAATTTGTAAGAGGAAAAAGTAAGTATATCTTAATTTTAGCAGACCACTGAGCTGATTAACAGCTCTCTTAGCTAGGGCTGGCCCGAAGGATGAGATATTTTTACGGTGGGCTGAGAACCGAGAAATGAATTTCTATCGCCATAATAGATTCCTCTGATTTTCCGCTGCGGGGTGCCGAGCCGAGAGTCGAACTTCGGACCACCGGATTGTGAGAGGGGGAAGAAGCATAGAATTTCGAGAGTTAGTTTATGTGCAGAACTTGAGGGTGATGGGTAGTGAAGAAAGTCCAGACTGAAAATGTTAAAAGAAGAAAACCACAAGATTACGTGTGAGACAGGAATACGTTGACATACATTCTATTAAATCTCACTGTGTCTCTATCGGCCTTAGCAAGGAACTGTACATGGTAGCTATAGTAGATTCACATCAGCCGTGCATTTGATGTCTAGGCTAGTCCCTCACGACGCTCCTGATTGGCTGTTGATAAGCCAATGACAGGATCGGAAACTCCAGTCACTCTCGAGAGTTCACATAGGCAGGATATATGTTCAATCTCTCTCTGAGGTATACGTCTTTCAGGAGAGGTGAAACATACACCCCGCCTATGTGAAACTCTCGAGAGAGACTGAGTTTCCAGCCGTGTGATTGGCTTATCAACAGCCCAATCAGGAGCGTCGTAAGGGACTGGCCTAGACATCACATGTACGGTTGATGGGTTAATCTACTATAGTCAACTGTGATGGGCTGCAGCATGACTGTGAAACCCGTTCCCATTTGGGAATGTTCATACACGTACCTTTTATACTACTTCATTCTGGTAGTCTGGATGTGGGCTTGATTCTTCTCGGGACCGGGCGTTAGAATTTCTTCATTTGCTTCTTCCACTGGTTCTTCGGCTCTTTAGTGACCAGAGTGTTCAAAATGTGAAGAATAGAGAAGTTAAGAGGGCACTGTGGTTATTGCGGGTATACAACCAATATTCTTAAAAGTTATTAGTAGATTCTAAGTGCACGCGTGTTTGTATGATTATATATATATAATATATAAATAGGATGGAGAAAGCCAACGTAGCATCATACATGTGCTCTCTCTGTTTTGGAGTCGTTAACAATCAAACAACTTGTGCCCCCATTAAATGGTCAGACCTCTTCCACAGTTCTATATATAGCA
Organism: Macrobrachium nipponense; assembly: GCF_015104395.2. Taxonomy (NCBI): domain Eukaryota; kingdom Metazoa; phylum Arthropoda; class Malacostraca; order Decapoda; family Palaemonidae; genus Macrobrachium; species Macrobrachium nipponense. The sequence continues at coordinate 32,639,503 of NC_087216.1, forward strand.
TAGTTGACGCCTCCTTTTCCAAACCAGACACGTCACTCAGTTTTTTTAACTCCATAGAGATAGGTACTAACTTAAGCATTCTGCACTTTTAAATTTTTTTATATATTTTTTAGTTCATTTTTTAAATTATTTATATTTAAATTTATCTTGTTCCATTTTTTACTGAGTCTTTTTTTAATTTGTATATTTTACAGCCCTGATGATGAGACCCAAACTCTCGAAAATTTGGAAAATACATGTATGATGCTACGCTGGCTTTTCTCCATCCATATTTATATTAAATCTACGGCGTTCCAGATGCCCCAACCTTCCTGCATATATATATATATATATACTATGATACATATATATATACATGTATGTATACATATATGTGTTTGTGCGTATTTATAAATTTTAAGTCACCCGTAATTTACTTTTTTTTTTTTTTTTTTTTTTTTTTTTTTTTTTTAACCAAAGCACTGCGTTTGATAAACCGTAAATATAATTAATAAATAACAGAGAAAACACCGTCACCATACATTTCAATTGAAACTGATGAGAAGAGCATTTAGACCAGATTTACCTTTCACAGATAATTCAAACATCCCAAGAATGATACATCACGCGATTAGATGTGTAAAACCCTTCGCACACGAATGATAAGAATGATATAACAACTAGCCCGTGGATATATGTGAACCTGAGCAATAATTACTCGAGTATCTGCAACGTTTATCACACTTACGGAAGTAACTGCCCCTGTAAACACAGACCAGTCAATCTAACTGCGCAAAGTTTCTGCTTTCAAAGTTTACTAAATACGACCTTGCCAAACTCTAAAGTGGAGGCAGCGGAACTTGCACTGGAAACAGCAGAGAACACTTTTGTCACCAGACTTCTACACAGAACTACTGAAAATAGTGTTGCCGCCGTGACACACTCAGTGTGGGTAAAATGACTAAACTTCAGTGTTTGCCAATGCAATTGCATCCACATTATTTGCCTCCGTAATTGTCATAGTTGACTATCAGAGGTGGTGATGGATATTCGATTGGACTTTACGCATTTTGATACATGATTAAACTTTCGTTATTGAAGAATTGAATTTTTCTTAAAAATTATATTTAGTATCTATATTATATTTATGGTAGTTTTTTCATTATCCAAGCTTAAGTACCAAAATTTAAAGCAAAGTTATGAAGTGTGTGTGTGTTTTTTTTTTTTTTTTTTTTACAAAGAAAGGTGTGGTCGAAGACAGTGTGGCCATAAAGAGATGCCAGATATCACTATTTGACCACGTTATCGACAAAAAACCACAAAAACATCAGTACTCGGAGTACTGATTTCATGAAAGTGAAAATAATATGCGCCAAAAACCTTAAATAAATGAATAAAAATAATAATAATAATGAGGTTGGAAGGCTGCACTTTGGTATGCCTGTGGTGTTTTCGCATGGTAACACTGCGTCCCGGGCTTTAGATAGTTACGTTCAGCTCACATTCAACGATTAGAATAATATCCTATTTCGAATATTAACGGTGTAATTCGCATACAGTAAATTATTAAAACACTTTTCAGTTGCAAATGTCCACACCATATATCCTTTTTATTTAACCTAACACTTACACACAGCGTAACTATTTACCAGGGATGCAGTGTTACCATACTCAAACACCATAGGCGGATGGACAGATGAAAAAAACAGTATAGAATAATTTTAAGTAACTCTGTGTCGTATGTACTGATAAGCCTATTTTTTAAAAGATATATTTTGTATTTATACCAAAAAGGCCAATGCACCATAGGCCTACATTTTAGACGTTAGTACTAATATATATACACACTAACAGTTATTAAGAAAAGCTATGAATGATATGGGCATTTAGTTACCTTACCTACGGAAATCCACAGAACAACTGAAGTGGCATATATAACCTCAAAAGTAATACAGCACTGCGCTTTGGAAAGCCACCAAATCCAGGAAACTACTGTTCTCGGACTATAATCTGTTCTTTTTCAACTGTCCATCCGCTATGGTGTTTGTGTATGGTAACACTGCGTCCCGGTAAATAGTTACGCTGTGTGTAAGTGTTAGGTTAAATAAAAGGATATCTGGGTGTACATTTGCAACTGAAAAGTGTTTTAATAATTACTGTATGCGAATTACACCGTTAATATTCGAAATAGGATATTATTATAATTGTTGAATGTAGCTGAACGTAACTATCTAAAGCCCCGGGACGCAGTGTTACCATGCGAAAACACCACAGGCAGATGGAAAAAAACAAAGTATAGTGTGGGGCACATTTCCACAACTGTGATTTTCCACGCTCTCCTAAATTTTAACAACATTCATTCAACCATCGTAACGTACATAAAACGATACATGCTTTCCTCCACAGTATAAAGATCATTTCTCAGAAACTTCCATTATTAAGTTAATAACATTTTACGCGCATTAAAACAATTTTGAGTATCTTCAAGTTACCTTAATTGAGAAAATGAAAACCTGAAGCTGTCACTTTGTGGTCGTCTGTATTCGACGTGTCATCAAGACTCGCTCCTCGATCGAATTCTGCTGCTTCATGATTCGGCGTAAACAGTCAATCCTTAATAGCTCTTCATTCAGTCATTTTTATATAATAGAAACGTATATAAATAAGCAAATGACCGAGAATTCACTATACTCGGTTTTTTTTTTTTCCCGTCTGTCCACCCGCCTATGGTGTGTGCGTATGGTAACACTGCGTCCCGGGCTTTAGATAGTTACATTCAGCTTACATTCAATAATAATAACAATATCTGGTATCGAATATTAACGGTGTAATTCGCGTACAGTACATTATTAAAACACTTTTCAGTTGCAAATGTACACCCAGATATCTTTTTATTTACGTAAAAACTTACACATAGCTGAACCTATCTAAAGCCGCCCGGACGCAGTGTTACCATACGCAAACACCACAGGCGGGTGGACAGATGAAAAAAAAAAAAACAAAAACAGAGTATAGGTCAATGAATCACATAATATAAGAAACATCTGACCACAATAAACCCACCCAGAGAGTGACATTTTCCACACTTCGTGTGACCGGTAGTATAATAAAAACGCCACGTTTGCACATGATCATCTTGTGCATTTTATTTAAACTTCCGCACCGGAGGCCACATTTCCGTGTTTCGCCATCACTTTTCTCCTGCACAAGATATAGTTGGATGTTCGTATTACTTCCCCATATTATTTCGCTCATCAATTCCGCTTTCGAAGTAGAATCCAGTCCATACAAAATTTGGATCATTAGAAATCCCACGGAACATTTGGTGAGCTTTGTTTCCTACTTACGTTAACAAGTATAAGAAAAAGAAAAAGTTCTGCGGGCAAAAACTGTGCATCCGGAAAAGTTCAAGACGTTGACGCAACCGCGCTGTGTAACTGAGGACAGGAACTAATTATTATCTATGTCATGGTCTCGACTTCGATAGTAAACAGACATAACGTAAGTTTAAAGAGGTTATTAAATGAGCTTTCATCCGGATCAACAAGTACTACTTAATGACATATAACAATGTTATTTTGGAATGATACATTCAACTTATAGTCAAAGTCACCGCATACGTTAAAGGTACATTTTCGCCAGATTAAAAGAAAAACGAGTAAAATGCACCGAAGATTCTTAGGCCGCAATCAATTGGGTAGGTTTTATTGTCCGGTTCCCCGTGGGGCCCTCAGCCACGGTCCGCTGGTGGCTTGTATTGTTGATACCTATAACTGGTGCCAGATGCACCGATCCCCATGGCTAAATTTAACTTTAAATAAAATACCATATACCGGAGACTAGAGAGCTGCAATTTGGTATGTTTGATGATTGGAGGGTGGATGATGAACATACCAATTTGCAGCCCTCTAGCCTCAGTAGCTTTTATATATGAAGGCGAACAGAAAAAAGTGCGAGCGGACAGACAAAGCCATCTCATTAGTTATCAGAAAACTAAAACAAATAGAGTACAGATGGCATACAGTTAATATCAACAGCAATTAATGACTAAGTGACTGGTTCTGTCCGCTTCCCCTACAAGTAAGTGTAAAAAAAATGTTATCTTCTCAGACCCAAAAACTTACCATCTTAATATTGTTAAAGTTACTAGCACCCTGATTTGCGACCACTGTATATATATTATACTGTACACATAAGCATGTGATATATACATACATATAAACGTATATGTCTAATATATGTGAATCTTTATCACATCACCGTGATTCATATACATACATCGAGCTACAAATGTCCTTTATATCCAATTCACTCTACCTCGGAATTAATATATTTTCATATGTGTTAACCGAATCGATAACGTCACCGAAGTCCTGATTTCTCCTCTCTCCGCTGGGTGCTGGTTCGAATCCACGAGGGGACAAATTATTATCAGCTAAAAATTCCCCTTCGGTTAACATATGTGAAAATATATTAATTCCGAGATAGAGTGAATTGGATATTAAATGACTTATACTATATTATATATAGATATTCTATATATATATATATATATATATATATATAATAATATATATAATCACTAAACAGTGTCAGTTCGTTATTTCAGCGTTACTGCGCTAGGTCTATTAAACTGGGGTATTACCACTAAAGTACACACATTATTTTCTTCTTATCAGTTTCGATTCGGCCTCTGACGCACCCTTTTCTGTCTCTAGGATATTAATTTGGTCAAATTTCGGGTTTAATAATTTTTATGTCACTGTTTCCAACAGTATTATTTAAATCAATAATAAATTGTTTGTATTTTCAAAGCTTTCCATCGTCCGATCGTTCACAGCAAAAAGCACTCATATTTCTGTCACTTTCCTACAGTACTCCCAAACTTTTAATACTAATTAGAAAATTCACTTCTGCTTTCTACCTAACATAAATAAAAAAAATAATCCTGCAATTCTGTGAATACGTGGCATAAAACTGTTGGGTTTAGTTGATAGATGTTTCTTGGTAGACCACATAAATAATACTGATATTTCAAAGGAGAGAGAGAGAGAGATTTTCACACCTGCGTTTGGCATCTCAGCTGTGCACAATTACTGAATGTAATCGCTAATGGGCTGCACATATTTATGTGTTATTTGCATGAATATTGACTAACTAATTATATAGTAAGCTTTTAGGTCTCACTGAGGTGCGACAAAAGATCTTTTATTATTATTATTATTATTATTATTATTATTATTATTATTATTATTATTATTATTATTATTATTATTATATGGTGTCGCTTCTCTTAGTAATAATAATTGTTGATATTAGATAAAAGGAAAACTTTTAAAGATAGATACTGTAAATGTATTTAATCGATCAACCTAATACGCAACATTATAGTATTAAAAGTGGACACTGGAATTTTTTTACCTAAGTATAATGACAGATCTGTACAATAAATCGTTATCGCATTCTTATAGATAATTCGAAATCACTATAGGGAATAATGGAGTTCTGTTTCTCCCGAGTACCATTTTTGACTTGTGAAGGTGGGAGTGAGTCAATTGTAAATGAGGCTGCAAAGGTCAACATATATAATTCATAGTCGAGCTCTGGTCACTTTTTATTAAAGTGAAATCACACATCGCCGATTCAAGACCGCTACCGGCATAACTACTTGCTTTGGCCAAAGGTTTGGCGTCAGTCTTGGGCCGCAAAAAAAAAAAAAAAAAAAAAAAAAAAAAAAAAAAAAATAGCTGATTAGGACACCATTACGACGTACGCAATGTACAATTACAACATCATTACATATGTTGAGATGAGGATTCACGACACGCCCACTTTAATTTTTTTTTTTTTTTTTTTTTTTTTTTTTTGCGGACGGTGACTGGCGCGAAGTCAATTACGTCATATGTAAGACACATGCCGACACACGCAACGACATTACGACGCACGCAACTGTGTCGTAAACATGACTGATTGTATATTTAAGCGGGTGTGGTGAGAATTTGGCACTATATTCCCGTTCCATGCCGCTGACAGAGACACAAGATGGACGACCCAGGAAGTTGTTTCGAACCAGGAATATCTGAAGCAGACAGTAGACAACTTACATGATCCTGAATTAGCACTGCCATGTTGGATCATTACTATGCCCTGTGAAGTTAAAAGTGATGAAGTGCCTGCTGGAGGAATGAAAGCGCAAGAAGCCAAAAGACGCAAAAGAGATGCTGGATCTGGCCCTACTTACAAAGAAGAGAGAAGACCCCCAACAATTACTACAAACTTGATGAGAGAATTGGCAATTGAACCTCCAGGACTGTACCGGAACTTTACCAGGATCACTGAGACACTTTTCAATGAAATTGTTGAAAGGGTCTCCTCCTACATCAAGAAAACCTCACATTCTGGAGAAGACCCATTGAGCCCGACCTGTATGTTGCAATTACCCTGCATTACCTTGCAACTGGAGAATCCTACAGGAGCCTGTCCTTCCAATTCCGAGTAGATGCCAGCACGATCTGCAGTATTGTGCCTGAAACTTGTAGGGCCCTAGTGACTGCCTATAGAGAGGAGGTGATGAGGTTACCGACGACCTCAGAGAAATGGAAGGAAGTAGCCCTGGGTTTGAAGAACTCTGGAATTTCCCACACCTCTAGGAGCAGTAGACAGGAAACACGTCAGAATCCAGGAACCCACTGCAAGGAGAAACTCATTGCTCCAAGAAATTCCACTTGGAGTTGTCGATGCTGACTACACACACACACACACACACACACACACACACACACACACACACACATATATATATATAGTATATATATATATATATATATATAGATATATATATATATATATATGTGTGTGTGTTTAGTCAGCATCAACAATAACTACACACACACACACACACATATATATATATATATACTATACATATATATATATATATATATATATATATATATGTGTGTGTGTGTGTGTGTGTGTGTGTTTGTGTGTGTGTGTGTAATCAGCATCAACAACCACACACACACACACACACACACATATATATATATATATATATATATATATATATATATATAATATACATATATATATAGTAAGTGTTTACATAATAAAAATATGGAATGTTAGTCCATATATATAAAAGACTAGATTGCTTGCAGGAATGTGATCAGACTAGAGACGCTAAAGATGGGGACGTATACAATAAGTATGTAGGCCTAAGTTGACATGCGTCATCTGTGGTCATTCATTTGTTTTGAAACAGTCCAAGCTCCCTGCTTGAGACAACTACCGCCTACGTGATCTGTAGCGTGTCTCATTTTGATTGTGTGTTCGTATGAAACTATGTCATTTGTATGTATGTTTCATATGTTCGAACTACTGTCTGTTCCTTCATAACTTGTAACAGAGATGGTAGAACAGGCAGAAGAGAGTTAGCTATCGTCATTAGAGACCTGTACCTCTTTACCTAAGCTTTATCATGTAGAGGAATAGGATTAGCCATCATCATTGGCAGAAGCGATCAAGCTATCGTTTATTAGAAGACTTATACAATCATACCTGATCTTCACCATGTAAAACTTCAGAAGAATATATAATTTTTTATACTTAGTGTTTTCTACAAGAACCTCACCGAACCATGAGTTTAAACAACATCGTCGTAAAGATAATACCGACTTCGTAACTGATCTACAAAACCCCAGACACTCCATTGAAGATGGAAGTGCAATACCAACCGACTTAGGCGTAAGGTTATCGCTAGTCTAACATTAACCTCATATGGGCGCCTTATCCTACAAGGCACAAGCCCAACCCTAAATATATACATGTGCGTGTGTGTGTGTGTGTGTGTTTTACAGGGCTCTCTTCATACTAGATATTTTCTCAGCCCCTATAGTGGTTGGTGTGATTCTTCCAGTGGCGTTGTGCTTCTAATTTTTGTAGGGACAGTTCTTTATGTGCTAAATAATAATCATTTTTAGAAGATTAATTTAGATTGTTTAGTTTCCTTAATCTGTTTTTTTTTTCATAAAACCATAAATTTCCAACTGAATACATTCTAGATGACTGGTAAAAATGTTCTGTTACAACAGAAATTCCATCTAAAATAAAAGGAGCCCATAAAAACACCCAAAATATAGAGAGAAAATACTGTATTTCAGAGACTGCTGTCTCCCTCTTCAGGTATATGAATTAGAAAAGTTTACAGAAAAGGTGGTATTTATACCAAGAGATCCATCCACAGGTAAGCCAATTTAGGTCACCCCTGCTGATAATCTTCCTTTAATCTTCTTAAGCATTGGTTGAATGAAAATCTTGTCGATCACATATGAATCCCATGCTCCTTTTGAGATGTTCATTACCTGCCTCTCTTTTATTAAGGCCGATTCCATCATTTGACTCTTGTACCGGCAGTTGCTGCTATAAATTATATGTGACAAATTCCAGTTTATTCTATGGTTATGTTCATTTATATTGTTGAAAATAGCTGAGTTCTGTTGTCCATACCCTAACTGACCGTTTGTGTTGTAATTAATCTCTGGGGAAGTGATTTTCCTGTAAATCTGATGTAGATTGGTCACAGTCCTGGCATGGGAGGTTTACATAAACCCTATATCCTTGGGGGATGTCCTTTTGTTTTGTGACGTTAATCAGGGATTTGGCTAAGGGTGGGCTTGGGTTGTTGGTTAGATGTTCCGAGGGTCTGAGTCACCGTCTTAATCCTGTCCAGGTGGGGAATTTTTATTTTATTGTAGGGTTTTCTCTCTGGTCTTGTCTTGAGGGGGTCGGTAGAAAATTACGTTTGCTTGAGTTCCATATCACTCTGTGTAGTACAAAAGATGTCGTTTTTCATGTTGGTGATTCTTTCCTCCAGGAAAATCTTATGTGAGAGAGGGAAGGGGTCTGATTGCAGAGTCCATCTCCCGAATCCGTACATTTTTGGTAGTACTTGTTCCTTGTGGAATTCTTCTAAAAATTGTTTTTGATTTTTCAGCTTGTGTAGTCTGACCAGTTCTTTCTCAAACTTGCGAAAAACTGGCTTAACTTCTGGAAGTAAGTAAATAATCGTGGAAAGGGGGTTGAATTCCATAATGGGCCGAAAATGACTGGTAAAAATGTTCTTTTACAACAGAATTCCATCTAATAAAAGAAGCCCATAAAAACACCAAAATAAGAAGATTAAAGGAAGATTATCAGCGGGCGTGACCTAAATTGGCTTACCTGTGGTTGGATCTCTGTATAAATACCACCTTTTCTGTAAACTTTTCTCATTCATATACCTGAAGAGGGAGCAGCAGTCTCTGAAATATAGTACTTTTCTCTCTATATTTTGGTGTTTTTTGGGCTCCTTTTATTAGATAATTCTAGATGTTGATTACGATGTCTGGGAGACGTCACTATTTTTCTAAGTTACAAAACTTGCAATTTTTTATTTGTTTCTATAAACGACAATTCGCGCTAATCACTCTCTAGGATATAGCTCTCTTTTCCTCTCTGCTGTTATCTGCTTCTGTTTTACTTTATGAAGGATCTGTCAGTGTGCACGGGTTGAAGTTATTGCAATTATCTACATACTTTTCACGTTTTTCACTTTCATGCATTCGTTTCATTTAATTTCATATGTTGATGGACTCTATTTATCGTTCGATTCTGTCGGCGACAAATCTTCGCCATACCGGCTACTCATGTGTTTTTCAGATGTGATCAAGGCTTTTTCGATTCAGTGACCTTTGACTACTATGTGGACTGCTAAAGACGTCGACTTTATGTTGTCGCTTTCCGACCAAAACATCATTACGGTCGGCGTCAAGCTATCGTTATTAGACACTTCAGACTTATGATGTTTTTTTCTGCCCTCTGTTATAGTCTCGGCCAAATACCCATCTGATTCCGGCAGCTCCTAGCTAAAGTAAGTAATATGACTACGTGGACTCCTACATATACATATTAGTATATATGGATATTGCATATATCAGACTTGAAATGTTAAAGCAAATACATATGCAAAAATAACTAGAGAATGGCGCTCAGCGATCAAAAGCAGTTATGAGGCTGGAAACATTGTTGACAATGGATGGACACATCACTAGAGCTGAGATGACCTGAGAGGTTCTGCCTGAAAGATGTGCAAGCACTCTCTCTAAATATTGATTAGAAAACGAAAACTTTCTGGGTAACAGTGATGAACGCGATTCAAAGTATTTAGGTAAGCATAATGTACTATGTCACTTCAAATGGTGGGCGAGGTAAGGGTGGGAGGTATGCAATATATAATTTTTTTCGTTTTTGGTCAAGATATCCTTAATCTTAATGTAAAAATGGTCTAGGAATACCAAACGTAGAATAAAATCTGGTGGGAAGTTTTTTTTCGCAAATTTCAGTGATGTTTTCGTAATAGGGGTCCTTTTGAGACCCCCTACTACCCCAACATAAACATTGTTACCTCACCAAATATATTAAGGCTTATATAACTGAGTTTTAGATTTTGAGGTTAATAAGAATTTGTTGCATATTATTTGTGTGTAGATATAACGTATAGTTTCTTCTCCTTAAAAATGGACCACCATAAAACCCCGCTTTTCAGGGTAGGGGGCCGGGAGGGGGTGATACAGATGCGTCTGTTAATCACTTTGTGCTCCGAAGAGGCGTTTAATTGCACGAAAGCACTTGACATTCTGTCGTTTCTTTCAGGCGGTTTCCTGTGGTTTTAGCTAATAAACAAAATCACGTGTTTTTTGTGATTTCTTTATTTATATATATATACATATATATATATATATATATATAATATATATATATATATATATATATATATATAATGAATGGCATTGTCGCTTCTTAGAAAGTCGGATCTTTAATAAAAAGAGTATGGCCAGCAGAAACTTCAGATTTTTCGTTAAAAACTTTATTTTCATCCAACGCCTACGTTTCGGATACAAATCCCATCTTCAGGGCTAAAAACAAAAAAGGAAAAATAAAAATTCTATACATTGAATCGACTAAAATGGAGCACAGTAATCAATTATGCTATTTAAAAAAAAAAAAAATAAATAAATAAATAAATATATTAATTAACAATATATCAGTGAAATTCGAATTTTATATAAAAGTAAGACGGTAACTAATTGAATAAGAGATCGACAGTAAAAAGCAAAGCTACTAAGTACAATGACACTTTCTCAAAATAAATAAACAAAACAAAACATTTAAAAACAAACCACACTGAACAACTAAGAAAATTACGTTAATACTAAAAACACGAGAGAAAAAACATTGAATCCTAACAGGCGAAAAAAAAGATATATAGTATATATATAAAGGCGGACGCAAAGCAAAAAATAGCGAAACGAGAACTCACCGGTACAGAAGTATAGATAAGACTGAATTATTATTTATTTTTGACAAAAGGGGAGAGGCAAATACCAAGGCGAGAAGGTAGAAAGGGCGAATGGTCTATTAAGTAATGTTGAGTTGTACAGCAGTTGAATGGTTGTTGAGGGTTGGTGACAATTGTTTAATGAAGAGGGACTCGAGAAAGGTAATGACCGGTTATCTATTGCTTGGGATAAGATTTTAAAATCATTGTACTGAATGTTATGTTTACATTTTATTGCATGGTTGCGTATTGCAGAAAATTCTTTTTTAGATAAAGTTATTCCTGTTCGGTGACTGACACCCCGATGGCAATCGATGCGAACCTTCAACAGCCGACTCGAATTACCGACATAGGTTCCCAAATTACATTTGGGACAAGTAAACAAATATACCGTTGAAGATCGCATCACTGCGGTAGGGTGTCCTTGAACTTGAAAAGACTTCTGATTTTTAAGGGGTTCTTGAAGATAAAATTAAATTTAACATATGGTACATATGCTGAGTACGACGTGAGCTCTCGGTTTTACAAGTTTATATGTTGAACAAAAAGGCAAGGGTATATACAGTTCTTTTTTAGGTACATTAAAAGTGGGCGGGTGCTTTCGGTTTAAACAATGTCATTTGAAAAAAAACTCTCTCAAGATTCAAATAGGTGGGATGGATAGCAATTTCTGCTAAAATAGTTTTGCAAGAAAACTTCTTCCTCATGGATTTGACACCCAGTTGCATGACAAATTATAAGCTCTACACAATAATGTCTTGCATGCATTTAAGTTTAAAAAAAAAAACCAACGGACAAAAAGCTAAAGAAATTTGTTCCCAAACCAGGTAACAGTCTTCTTTCTAAAAAAACACCTGTTAGAAATTTATCATTACATCGTGAAATTGTTATATCTAAAAAATGCCAGTTCGTTATTCGATTCTATGTCCATAGTAAAATTAATGTTCGATGAAATGAGTTAATGAAATTAAGGAACAAATGTGCATGATCTTTATCTTTAAAAAGTACAAACGTATCGTCTACGTATCTTTTATAAAAATGGGTTTAAAAGATGAAGGACACTGGTCAAGAAAATAGTTTTTCCAAGTGACACATAAAATATTGGCAAATGTGGGACCTAAAGGAGAGCCCATTGCCATGCCATCAGTTTGTTTGTAAATTTCCCGTTAAAAAAATGAATAGTTATCCATCACAGCCAGTTCCAAAAGTGATGGTCAAGCCATCTTTTATTTATTTTGAAGTGTCATTGTACTTAGTAGCTTTGCTTTTTACTGTCGATCTCTTATTCAATTAGTTTACCGTCTTACTTTTATATAAAATTCGAATTTCACTGATATTATTGTTTAATTAATCCTAATTTATTATTTATTATTATTATTATTTTTTTTTTAAATAGCAATAATTGATTTACTGTGCCCCATTTTAGTCTGATTCAATGTATAGAATTTTATTTTTTCCTTGTTTTAGCCCTGAAGATGGGATTTGTATCCCGAAACGTAGGCGTTGGATGAAAATAAAGTTTTAACGAAAAAATGCTGAAGTTTCTGCGGCCATACTCTTTTATTATATATATATATATATATATATATATATAGTATGTATGTATAATATATATATATATATATTATATATATATATATATATATATATATATATAAAGAAATCAACAAAAAAACACGTGATTTTGTTTATTAGCTAAACCACAGAAACGCCTGAAAAGAAAACGGACAGAATGTCAAGTGCTTTTCGTGCAATTAAAACAACTCTTCGGGCACAAAGTGATACACAGCATCTGTATCACTTGTGCCCAAGATGTGGCTGTAATGAGATAGGTATCACTGGAAGGGGAATACATCCCGTGTGGTTTTTCTAGACCAGAATTTCAGAGGAATAAGAACATCCTGGACGCTGGCCAGCTCCCCGCCCCCACCCCCTCCCGGCCCCCTACCCTGAAAAGCGGGGTTTTCTGGGTGTCAAATTTTAAGGGAAAGTAACCATATGTTACATTTACACACAAATAATACGCAACAAATCTTACTAACCTCAAAATCTAACTAACTTACATATATAAGCCCTTATATTTGGTTTGGTTAGGTAACAGTGGTTTATGTGGGGAGTATTAGGGGGTCTCAAAAGGACCCTATTTACGAAATTATCACTGAAATTTGCCTAAAAAAAACTTCCCATCATACTTTATTCTGTTTGGTATTCCTAAACTAGATTATTTTCTAGTTCTAATTCAACTATCAAAACACAAGTGCTAATAGAAAACTCTCCTCTCTCTCTCTCTCTCATCTCCTCTCTCTCTCTGATTAGTGATCTCTCCTTCTGTATTTCATTACAGGCTGTTATTACTTCTTGTAAGAACGGACAGAATACTATTCTTTTTTGGAAGTTTGAATTTCAAGTCAATGGCCACTGTTTGGTGGTGGGCTTGTTCTATAATATGAAATGAGGTTCATCTTAATAATCTTAGTTGGCTGTATAGTCTTTTTTGGTTGGTTCCGAATAGTTTGTTCTGTTGGTATCCCTTATTCTGTTCATGTACCGTTGGATCTTTATGGCTTTGGCTTTAAGCCTCTGTTTTACATCTTCTTTGTTGTTGTTTAGTCCCCTCTCTTGTACTTTGTATTTCTCGTTGAGTTCCTCCCGCGTCGTAGTACAGCATGTCCAAAAGGTGACCAGTTTTTTGGGACAAATATCTATATACCTAGGTGGAACAAAGAATAAATATTAATAAAAACCCAATTGAAGCATTATACACGAAGCATGGTAGTACACCACATTAGATTTGCTATTATATATTCCAAAAGGGAGTGATTTTATATGCACTGTCATATGTACGTATACCAATACACTGGTTTTTCGACGTAAAATACAGTCCCTCTCTCTAAACTTATCGAATGCGAAGCCTTAATATAATGAAGGAACAAATGAAGAATTCCAGACCTTGGGCAAGATGAGAGAGAGAGAGAGAGAGAGAGAGATATTTTCAGCAATTTATAAACACCGAGACAAGACATAATTAAAGATCTTTTCAGAATCTTTCCTGCTATAATTTTGATATCTCTCGTGGATAGAGAAAATGAAAAATCGAGAGAACTAGGGAATGGCCTCTGTAGGGTAACATACTTCAGATATGGATTCCAGTTTGAAGAAAACGCGGCCTTACTGCCCTTGGCAGCAGCTGTTGTTGGTACGTTGTTGTCCAGATGTTTTTCGAAGTACGGAGGAATAGTCATCTTGTTTGCTGTGGCTGCCTATTCGCTGGTGAGGTTTTCTCCTGACTGATGATGGAGCTAAACAGTCCAAGGAAAAAGGAACTGAACGAGAGAAATTGCGGCCTTGAGACAACATCAGTGCCAGAGATAGCAGCGCGTGAGCTTGGATAGGACAATTCTTCAGCTCAACAGAGGCTCGACTCCCTTGAAGAGATTCAGAGGCAGGCGGAAGAAGAATGCACATGCGTAATCCAGATCATTCAGGAGGTATTGCAACAGCCAGGCTGGCAAGACAGGGCCCACTCGCTCGAAGCTGAAACGTTGTTTCTGAAAAGGGAGAACGATCAAGAGAAGAGGAGAACGGCAGCTGGAAGACAAAGATCCTCAAGATGGCAGAAGAAAATCAGCAGCTGAAGGACAACGCGAAGG
This sequence comes from Macrobrachium nipponense, assembly GCF_015104395.2. Lineage (NCBI taxonomy): Eukaryota > Metazoa > Arthropoda > Malacostraca > Decapoda > Palaemonidae > Macrobrachium > Macrobrachium nipponense. The sequence goes on from NC_087216.1 coordinate 32,654,509, forward strand.
AAATTGGGCAGGAGAAACGATGCCCTATGTGAGAGGAAAAAGGGACATGGCAGTGCAGTTGGCAGAGCAGACCTGCCTGCTTGATAGGCTCGAGAAATTCCTACGACAGACGGAGAAAGACCTGCAGCTAAAGACCAAGAAAGCAGCGCGGATGGCGAGGCTCATCCAGGGAACAAAAAGACGCGACTGAAAAGAGGGAATCCGACAGGAAGACCTTGAGCTGAGGTCCAGCACCTGCATAAGGAAGTGGGAAAACCATCTTGAAGGAAAAGTGTGGGGACTCCAGGGTGAAGTTTCAGGCTGCAAAACTCATGAGGAACGAGCTAGCATGTCCTTCCAGAAAAAAACGAAATCGTCGCCTAGAGTCGCTGGAGAGGAAGGCCGGTTGGGGTCCAGGGCGAACGGAGCTGCGAGGAGCGAAGGAGAAATGGTGTGCGACTTGAAGAACCTTCCAGGAGAAATACAGATGCCTGGAGAACAACTGGACACTGCAGAAAGTTGCCCCGTCGATCTTCAAGGAATGGCGCGATCAAGTCTGCGCATGCCTTGCTCGACGGATCAGATGTGAAAAAGTTGAGGAGAATGTTTGTTTGTATGGAGATTTGATGTTTATCTTATAATAAGTTTGCTTTGTTAACCTTGAAGGAAATAGCACTTGAACGGAGATAAATATATTAAAAAGTTTTTTTGAGTTTTATTGATTCCTGGAAGGGAAAGGAAAATGAAAATAGGAGGATTGTAGAAATGTGAAGGAGGATTGTAGAAATCGTGAGGAAAATGAGAGGATTCATTGAGGTGCCAGGAGAAGAACAGAGGATTCAGAAAAGCCCCAGGAGAATTGAGAGGATCGGTATATTCAGGAGGTGCCAAGAGAAGAAGGATTCAGAGAAGCCCGAAAGGAGAATTGGAGAGGATTCAGTAGGATTTGTGGAGGTGCCAGAGAAGGAGCGGAGGATTCAGAGAAAGCCAAGGAATTATTTGACAGGATTCAGTGGCATATTCTGGTTCTAAGGCTAAGCATAGGTGTTCTCTCACCTGGGACTGGCGGGCGAGGCCCGCCCAAGGGTCCCGGATGAGCGGGCGAGGTCCGCACATGTCCTGGGATGGGGGTTGAGGGTGAGGCCCGCCACAGGTCCTGGGATGATGGGCGGGCGAGGTCCCCACCATGTGTTCCAGGATGGGGCGGGCGAGGCCCGCCATCGGTCCTGGGACTGGCAGGGCGAGGTTCTGCCACGTGTCCCAGGAGGCGGGGGAGGCGGTGAGGCCTGCCATGGGTCCTGGGACGGTGGGTGAGAGGCCCGCACAGGTCCAAGATGAGTGGGCAGGTCCGCCACGCATCCCAGGACAGGCGGGCGAGCCCGCCACAGGGTCTGGGACGGGCGGGCGAGGTCTGCCATGTGTCCCGGGAAGGGCGGGCAAGGCCTGCCACGGGTCCTGGGATGGGTGCACGAGGTCTGCCACGTGTCCCGGGACGGGCGGGCAAGGCCCGTGACTAGTCCAGATGGGCTGGCGAGGCCCACCACTGGTCCCGGGGCGGATGGGTGAGGCCCGCCACGGGTCCCGGAATGGGCAGGCAGGGCTCACCACGTGTTTTCCAAGATGGGGCGGGGGGCCTGCTATGGGGTCCTGGGACAGGTAGTCGAGCGAAGCCACCACGGGGCCTGAGACAGGCAGGTGAGGTCCGCCACGAGGTCCTGGGACGGGCGAGCAGGCAAGGCCTTGCATGGGGTCTGGGACAGGACAGCTGAGATCTGCCACGGGGGCAGGGACAGCGGGCCGAGGTCCCGCCACGTGTTCCAGGATGGGCCAGGTGAGGCTCGCCACGGGTCCTTGGCTGGGCAGATGGAGCCCGCAAAATGTCCTCAGACAGGCAGGCAGGGCCTGGCACGGGTCCTGGAAGGGCGGGCAAGGCCAACCATGGGTCCCAGGACTGGCAGCCGAGGTCCGCCACGTGTCCTGGGATGGGTGGGTGAGGCCCGCACCAGGGCCCTGGATGGGCGGTCAAGGTCCACCATGTGTCCCAGATGGGCGGGAGAGGCCTGCCACTGGGCCTGGGACAGGGTGGGTGAGGTCTGCCACGTGTTCAGGGACCGGCGGGTGAAGTCCGCTACAGGTCCCAGGCTGGGCAGGCGGAGCTCGCCACGTATCCCCGGGATGGGGGGTTGAGGGTAGGCCCGCCATGTCTCCTGGGACGGATGGGTGGGGCCCACCACAGGTCCTGGGATGGGGCGGGCAAGGCCTGCCTGTCCTGGGACCCGTGGTGAGGCTCGCCCGCCCGTCCCAGGGACCAGTGGAGGGTCTTGCCCACTGTCCCAGGGGAACCCTGGCGGGCCTGATCCCCCCGACCCGGGACCCGTACCAATCCTCGCCTGCCAGTCCTGGGACTGATGGGGCAAGACCTGGCCACGGGTCCCTGAGACGGGCGGGTGAGGCCCTGACATGTGTCCCGTCCCAACCACACGTGTCTTGGACCGGCAGAGGAGGCCCGCCACTTGCCCCGGGACCAGGGGGTGAGGCCTGCCAAGGCCCCCGGGACAGGTGGGCGAGGCCCACCACTGGTCCAGGACAGGAGGGGCCACCTGGTGGGGGCTGGGGCCCACCCCGACCGTGCAGGGCCACTAGGTCTGGGACCCCATGGCAGTTAGTTCGACTGGGTAGGCTGCATGGGTGGAACCCCGGTGGGGTAAGTGACTGGGTCGGGCTGCCAGGTGTGGATCCCCCTCCCCCGGGTGGGAGGTGACCGGGTAAGAGCACCAGAGATGGGACACCCAGCAGGAAGGGTCAATTAGGTATATTTATATATATATATATATATATAAGGTGTGTGTGTGTGTGTGTGTGTTTGTGTGTGTATATTATTATGTATATATTTTTGTCCTTAGAGCACCCATGTTTCTGCTCCATACATTAAAAAATTAAAACTGGGTCTTATCACTGTGTTATATATACTTTGACTTATAGCTTGATTAGTATTTTCTTATCACATACTACTCCAGCTACCTTTCTCACTTTTCGCATGCAGCTTTATCCTACTGTCAACTTCTGCCTCACATCTCCATCTGGCTTAAAGTAGATCCTAAGTATTTAAATTGCTCTGCCTATTTTAAATCGAGCCTCTGCTTTCTTGTATTACTTACTTCTGTCTCTATCTTCTCTAGTGCTCTGCAACACCTACTGTTTTATTCACATTCAACTTTACCTTTAAAAAACCCTGACAATAATTCCTAATAAGGGAGAACAGGCTATGTCTGTACCCTCTTCATGCTTCAGCCTATTGTAGGGCAATTAGTCCCAGTCATTGTATGCTTTAACCATCTAGTTTTCCTCCAAGCAGAGTCTAATCAACATTGTATCTACCTTTAACAGAGATCTGGAAGTCAACGTAGGTTTTCTGCCTAATGAACACTTGGTTTTCAAACTTGATTTCGTTGTTTCAGTATGAGGTGACAGCGTTGCTATTTCCTGTGGTAATTTGAAAGTGACATTCACTCTATTACGAAGAAAAAAGATGAGAGAATGGTATAATGATTTGCTTGTGTGTATGTGTACGTTTGTTTGTATTTGTGTGTGCTTCACAAAAGGAGAGCAGCAATTGCAAGACCTCATCTTGACTCTGTATTGCAGAAAATAAGTCTACTCTTGATACTTGAAAGGTAGGAACTCCCCAAATCTAGCAGGACATTTTTCTTCTCTGAAGTCTTCTCAACGTCGAGAGAATTCGGTCATCCACTCCTGAAGATGGCTTGACCAAAATCCAACCAACTCTCGAGCAGCTTTTCTTCTGATCCTTCGTCAGTCCCTCTCTCTCTTATCTCTCACGGATGATCTCTGCTGCTGCTGATCTTTCACTGATAATCTGATCTGTGGCTCTTAATGAGGATATCTCTCTGTGACTAACTGGTGATATCTCTCTCACAATCTCTGCTGCTGCTGCTACGACCATCGTATTTATACGGCACTCTAGGGGCGGAGCCTACTGCGAGCGTCACAGACTCCCGAGATTTCCGGAACTTCTTAGATGAATCTAGATGAGGTATTGCATCAGAAATTGCGGCATTTCTCACGTCACGATGGCGCCTGACGAGTTCCACAACACTCCTGCCGATTCTAGAACATCATGATAACAGGCACCTCCAATACAAAATGCGTTTTTTTAACTAGCCTCTTTGCTGCCGAAACTTCTCGAAAATGCGTTCTCTTTTCCTTTACATCTTTCTTTTTGCTAGGAAGCAATTACCATCACACGCCCCCCCCCCCCCCCCCCAAAAGAGAAAAAAAAAATTAAATCAACTGATTTTAGTTTTTTTTTCTAAAGAGGAACAAGAATTAAAACAGCAGGGAACAATCTGCATAAAGCTTTAACTCCAGTCAAAAACATGCACGCTTCTCCACACAATCACTCGTGCAATAACAGAAAACGGTTATTAGGCTACTCATTCTGAGAAATCTGTAGAGAGGCTATCTGCTATAACGTTATCCTTCTCTCTACTTTTTCCGCTTCTGAACTCTGCTCAAAACTTTGAAAGACTAAGACACCTCTTGCGTCTTCTCAAAACTAATGTCTCTTTCTGGGACACAATTACCAAGGGCATGGGCGGCGGCCAAGGTACGGGGCGTTCTTTATATTACTGAAGCAAAAATTTACATTTATTGCCTGGTGCTCTACTCTTACCCACATTAATTCCATTATGTGCATTTCCCCTCTCCTCTAACACTGAAAAAGGACCTTCGAAATTATAAGGTAAAGCGGAACCTTCTTTCTGTACAAGTACTAAAACTTTATCTCTTACACACAAACTTCTCTCTTTTGCTCTAAGATCAAGTTCCCTTAATAATTTTCCCCTTGACTTCCTCTCGAGTTTTCTTTCGCTAAGTGCCAAGTGCATCTCTTAGATTGTTTTATAATGCTCTAGATTAAATGATGTAGTTCTCCACACCTTCTTTATTCATTAAGTTATATTTTACATTTCCAAAGGACCTTTAGCGGGGTGTGACCGAAACAAGCTCAAAATGGACTAAACCCCGGTAGTGTCGCTCAGTTGCTAACCTTAAAAGCTAACAGAACGAATGGTAACTTTTCTTTCCCAGTCGTGTTCGAAGTTCTTACACAATTTTTTCCGTAAGCAACTCTTTAACGTTTGATGACAATCTCTTCCACAATGCCGTTGTGATTCGGGAGGATAAGGTGTGGAAGTT